>NC_054870.1:31241428-31544458 GCF_018320785.1 Cheilinus undulatus | reverse complement strand
GCATGTATCACTTCAAACAGCCAGAGGCCAGCACCAGCTCCAACCCCGTCTCCGCTATATTCCCTTTCCAGCTCTGTTGCCATGGTGAGTGCATGCCGTTTTTGTGTGGTTGCTATGGGGACTCCATATCACAGCCTTCCTCCTGCTCTCATCATGTTTCTGCACGATCATTTGTATGCCTCCTGTACACTAATGCTTATAAAAAAACAGAAAGAAAAAACATTAGCAGCACAGGGGAGCACGCTCAGGGACTGCCTTCTGTAGAAACATTCCAAGGTATTCCTGACACGCTTAGAAGTACTAAAACATCGCAACAACTCTCACAGTGACAGTGCATGAAAATATCAGGCGCATGTGAACTATTCAGAACAATGCCATCTCTTTTCCCTACTAACATGTGAGCACATAGCTATGAAAGGAAAGAATGCCAAACACCTCCCACTGTTATGGTAATAATATTCAAACTAATGCGCTCTCAGATAATGACATCATTTGTTTGTTTGAGTCTCTCCAACAGATGCAGTCTGTTTGTATCTTGCACACTGACAGGATATGTAGTTTTTGTATGCATGCATGTCTGCCTACATGTGTCTACTTAAATGTGCACTGTGTATCACTCTAGGCTAATGTGTGCATCTCATTCCCAGGCTAAAGAGCGTGCGGCAGCAGCCACTGATGTTAGTCATTTTCAGAGGAACCTTGTCGTTAATGGGCCACAAAAATGCACCTGCCTCCAGGCCATTCAGAGGTTTGGCATTTCACTTGCATTATGTACCGGCTCCCGTTGCCATTTGTGGTTTTGTTAAGTCTGTGCTTGTTTGGGTAACGTCAAAAGAGGAGCAATCTTCTTTAATCGTAAGGGCTTTCATGGGTTCACTTCAGGCTTTGTGTATTCGTCCAACCTGTTTTTCATCTTTGGTAATAATGGCAGCTTGTGGATGGGTGGCTTCTTTTTTTTTTTCTTTGTTGTGTTTGTTGACACCTCTCCTTAGATCTATGCCTGGACCTGCCTGAGTCCAGTTACAAGAAAACCACACAATCACACAGGATGATCATTAGGAAAACAGCCACATGAACCCCAACAGCTCCAAAAATAAAACCCTCTTTTCTCCACCTCTCGTTGCCAGGTGTGAAGTGAGGTAAGCAGCCGTCATTCTTGGCTGTCAACCGTTGCTGACCTTGTGTCTTCAAGTTATGAAAGCTTTCAAGGCAGTTATCCTTCCACTCAAACGGCAGTTTGATGTCATGTCAAAGCTATTATATCTCTTCTTTCTGTCCTGAAGTGACCACAAGATTTATTTGAGGTGAATCCAAGAAAAGTTACCACTATTGGACTAAAAATAACAGCAAAGCAACCGGTTTGTTAGGAACTCCAGGAATAATGTGATATTAAAATTATATTTTCAATCAGTTTTAACAATGTAGAGTACAAAAAATACCAAAGCTCCTGTGCTGACAGCCTAGCCGTCATGTCGCCTCAGGTATGGAGGGATGCTTGGATTTAAAGCTTGAAAACATCTATTTCATAAAACAGGGACATAGAGGAATGAAACTGTCAAAAATTGCAGTCTGGGGCAGACAGTCTTGCACACTGCCCCCCTAAGTATGGGTCGCAGGAGCTCATTTACCATACTAAAAACCATAGAAATGATTTTAAGAGTGATAATGAAATACACTTTAATACATCATAAAACACTTAATTATACATTTTTATTTTAGCTTTCAGAAGTAACAGCCAAAGGTTCCAACACCTATATGTCACCTCTAAGTCATTTATTTTGTCCGATGTAAACAAAACGGTCTGGTTGCAGACCGTTCATCTCTGATGGCTACTCTCACAGACCGTGCATCTGAGACGCCATTTATTTTAGAACAGATGTGCCATAATTTGCCAATTAAACATTTCCAGTTTTAGATATTTTTCTACATTCAACTTTATTCATAAACAAAGTCTGGCAGTTACATTCATGAAATAAACACATTAAAAAAATTACAGAAACTTTTTTGCAAATAAAACAGAGAAAAAGCTCAGAGGTCTAATCTGGGATTAAATTATGTCAAGAGCTGTTTTAGAAGTAATTACACAAATGCTGTCTCACTTTGGCCTCGTTAGCTTTAGCTAAAGCTAACTTTGCTACGCCCGCTACATATGTGGCTACTGGAACTATGTAAAACCACGCTTGCTGCGACAGTGTTTTCATGGTCATGATTTCCTGAAAAGGCTATTATATTGATGCAAGCTAAACTGTACTCTGGCAAAATGTCCTTATGTTGTATACACGTATTGTTTTGTAGACAGTGGATAGAGTCAGAAACAGGGATGAGAGCGGGAGAGGACATATGGTAAAGGGCCACAGGCTGGATTCGAACCCTCACCGTCCGTGTACACGGGGCACGCCTTAAACTACTAGGCCCCCCGCACCCCCAGGTCAGGTTTTTAACTTTGAGCTTTTGGTGTCCTCTCCATTACCTTAACTCTTACCCTAACCCTGAACAAAAGTTTCAATCAGATTTACAAATTTTTACCGTGTATTTCCTTTTTAAAATAGATCGCATCAGAGATGAATGGTCTGCAGCCAGACTCCTCGCAATGTATACAACCAGTGTCACAATTTAACTGGTGCCGGACTGACTGGTGATGCTGTGTTAACTATTCTACTATGCCACTTGCTTCCCAATTTTTAAAAAACGTCTTCTAAGACATTAATGCTGCTAGGGCAGTTTGCCTTGCAAGAAAGTATATTAACAGGGATGAATATTAGAAACAAAAATTTAAGTGACTTTGCAGATGCCTGATTAGAACAAAATAATTAGTAGTGACTGATTGATTTGTTTAACTCGACGACCATCCTATTGAATGTTAGGCAATAGGGCTTCAATTTTTGTCATTGGGGTATGGAAACAAGTAGTTATACAGTATATGGTATATTGTCCAAAGATTTATTTTTGATGTAGTTTGACTTTGACTGGAATCATATCGAACTTAAATGCACAGTATATAAATTCCATTGCTGGAAGCTTTCAGTTAATAACAATATCACAAGTTGTTCACTTCTTGTTTTGAACTGAAGACCCTGTTCAACAAAAGCAGCACTCCATATGGTGCATTTACAAAACAGGTAACCAACATTTTGATTTCACTGATGAATTAGATGATGGAGAAAAGATGTTAAAAGTGCCCTTTCAGGTTTGGCTGCAAGCTATTGCCAAAGCATTTTGGAATTGCTCACAGTGCTAAGAAAGGCACTTTTAACTGCTTTTCATCCTCGTCGAGAAATATATCAGCAAAACTAAAACATAAACGCAAACAATGGCAGAGAATTATAATGGCCCTTCAGAAGTAAGCAGCACAAAACATAAATGAGATACAGCAACAGAAAGGCAGCTTGAAGTAGTAGTTATCTCTGCATTTTTGTTTGTCTTTCTTTAACATCCAGCATTTCCATGGCTCCCTCTTCTATTAATTGTATTTCTTTCTCTCTGCCTCTGTCTATCAGTCAGTACACTCTCAGGAATCCTTGTGCCCTCTACCCTTTAATGAGCTTCACTTCCTCTGTAATTGTACACACACTCGGTATGGCATGAACGCATGCCTCGTGCGATGTAGCGTTTATTTTTATGCCTCCATGAATGCGTGTGTCCATAAATGTGATGAGCACACAGCCCCCATTCAGTCCTCTAGTTAAGGTGAAAGTGCTAAGCCGATGAAAGCCTTCTCTTCCGCTGAACTTTACACACATACGCACACGTTCCAGCATATCCATTACATCCGGTCTTAAACAAACCTCACTTAAACAGTTACAACATTGTCCTGACTGTGGTACTGTCCAGCTGTTAGTGCATCCATCATGCAGGCTTGGAGCTGATTGTTGGTGTCTTTCTGCACCACTGACACAACACGCAGCAGAAAAGACGTTTCCTTGACTCAACAGCCCTGAGGAGGCCCTTATAGCAGACCTCTCAGTCTCTGCTTGGTTCTCCTTTGTCATGGCCTTACTTTACCTGTTTTCATGCAGCATCAGTCCCTCTGGGTAGTGCTAAGTGGGCGTCCTTTTTCAATTCATGGGCTTACCTTCCAATTCCAGATATTTCAGCCTCTGCACACATCAGCTACTTCTGCAATCTACAGGTTGACATGTTGATGTGCCTCAGAGGGATGGACCTTACAAATACAAGGCTGGAAATGCTGTATGCCCCTGTCTCAAAAGGCTTAATTTACACACCTGTTAGTTCAGGAATGGGGTATCAAAACTATGGCTGCAAGCCAAATGTGGCCTGTGGTCCATTTTTTATTGGTCTGCAGCATTGTACTGTGCTGTACCCCTCAGTTTTGTCACTTGTCAGTGCTGCTGTGTTAATTCATACAAACAAACATTTTGACAAGAAGAATTTGTCAACAAATTTGTTTCATGGAGCATCGTTCTTTAAATGATGTCAGCCTCATCCTGACCAAAGATGGATCCAGTGGAAGTCAGGACCGATTGTCATTAGATGTGATTAGTTGAAAAAGAAATCCATCAATTTGGGTCATGATATTTTATTGAGTTGGTGGGTCTTGAGGATAGACCAGTTGAGAACCACTGGGGTCCAAAATCAGCTACACTAGTGTCTGTGAACTAAAATTGAAATCATTATTAATTCAAGGTACACTATATTGACAAACGTATTCACCCACCCATCCAAATAATTGAAATCAGGTGTTTCATTTACTTCCATGGCCACAGGTGTATAAAATCAAGCACCTAGGCATGCAGACTGTTTCTACAAACATTTGGTATTATAACAAAGTGGAAGCGACCGGGAACGTCAGCAACTCAGCCACGAAGTGGTAGGCCACGTGAAATGACAGAGCAGGGTCCTGATGCTGAGGCCCATAGTGTGCAGAGGTCCCAACTTTCTGCTGACTCAATCGCTACAGAACTCTAAATTTGAGGCCTTCAGATTAGCTCAAGAACAGTGCATAGAGAGCTTCATGGAATGGGTTTCCATGGCCTAGCAGCTGCATCCAAGCCATACATCACCAAGTGCAATGCAAAGCGTCGGATGCAGTGGTGTAAAGCACGCCGCCACTGGACTCTAGAGCAGTGGAGACGCGTTCTCTGGAGTGGCGCTTCTCCATCTGGCCATCTGATGGACGAGTCAGGATTTGGCAGTTGCCAGGAGAACGGTACTTGTCTGGCTGCATTGTGCCAAGTGGATGAACTTGACACACTTGACTGGCCAGCACAAAGTCCTGACCTCAACCCGATAGAACACCTTTGGGATGAATTAGAGCGGAGACTGAGAGCCAGGTCTCCTCGTCCAACATCAGTGTGTGACCTCACAAATGTGCTTCTGGGAGAATGGTCAAAAATTCCCATAAACAGCTACACAGCCCAATGATAGCTATCCCAGCTATCATTGGGCGAGAAGTGGGGTACACTCTGGACTGGTCACCAGTCCTGACATACAGAGACGGACAACCAGGCACACATTCACATCTACCGCCAATTTTAGAGTCACCAATTAACCTAATGAGCATGTTTTTGGTGGTGGGAGGGAGCAGGAATACCTGGAGAGAACCCATGTGTGCACGAGGATGCAAACTCTGCACATTCCCTGACCAGGAATCAAACCAGGGACCTTCTCACTGCGAGGCAACAACCCCTGTGCCACCGTGCAGCCATGATGATAACATCTAACTCTTAAATGTATCAGTCATGGGCAATATAACTTGGCCTTTTTTACAAAAATAAAAGTAAGTAAGTTTCTTCCCCCAAGTCATAGTTCTCTTGCATACTGAATCAGATTTTCCTCCAGGATTTTCCTTTATTTTTCCTACATGCCTGTTGGTGAACTCTAGTCGAGATTTTAGTACATTTTCTTCAACAGTGACTTTCTCTTTGCCACTCTCCCGTAAAGCTTTGACTAGTGAAGAACCTGGACAACAGTTGTTGTGCAGACTCTCTCCCATCTCAGCTGCTGAACATTGTCACTCCTTCAGAGTAGTGACAGGTGTCTTGGTGGCCTCTCACTTGTCTCCCTCTGGTTTTGTGATCTTTGACAGATTTACATGTGCCACATTCTCTCCATTTCTTGATGATGGATTTAACTGAACTCCGGAGGATGTTCAGTGCCTTGGAATTTCTTTTGTATCCATTCCCTGACTTATACTTTTCAATAACCTTTTCTCTGAGTTGGTTGGGGTGTTCTGTTGTTTCCATGGTGTAATGGTAGCTAGGAATACTGATTAACCAGCGACTGGACCTTCCAGATACAGGTGTCTTTATACTACAAACACCTGAGAGACATTGATTGCACTCAGGTGATCCCCATTTGACTAATTGTGAGACAACTAGCACCGATTGGCTGGACCTCAGTTGAAAGAGGTCAGTCACTTTAAAGTGGGTGAATATTTATGCAGATACTTATTTTACCTTACATATCTTTATTCAATTGACATTACTTTGTAGAAATCTGTTTTCACTTTGACATTAAAAAGGTTTTTTTGTATTATTTATGTCCAGAAAGCCCAAATTAAATTGAACAACAATTGAACTGATTTATGAAATCAGTAATAGGGTAAAACATCCAAGGAGTGAATACTTTTTATAGGCACCGTATAAACAGAGGCTACAGCCCTCAATACACTGCTATTTGATGCATTTCTTCACTACCCTCACTCCCCAAAGACCCCGTTTTCCTTCAGCTGGTCTACCATTTTAAAGGCAAAAGGCCCAAGAAATAATCATTAAAAAATGTATCAACGTTTGATGTTCAAAGAAGTAATTCAATCAATATTTATAAAAGCAAATACTAAAACAAATATTAAAAACATACCTGCAATGTAATCAACATCAGTACATACTGCTAATACTAACTAATACTCAATTTTTATTAAGTGATCTAACTCCAAACTGGTCAGTGGATCCATGGACTGCTACTACTATTCCCTAGGCAATGCTAGAAAAAAATCCTCTGAGATTATGAAATTGTGACAGGCTCATTTAGTTTCATACTCAAACTGGCAAAATGCAGAGATGCTGTTGAAAACGGGCATGCACTATGCTTTATAAGTGATCAATCATGTCAACAAAAGCAACCAAACAATTTTACTCACTGCAGTGTATGAGGTTGTCGATTGATTGAGTTATGAGATAAAGGGAAAATCACATTAAATAAGCCTGGCAATGAAAAACAGACCAAGCCACAGCGAATCAATAAATATATCCTGTAGTTTTGGATGTCTGTAAATTATAGTCTTTGTTAAAGAAGTAAAAAAATGTAATTTAGTCCAGGAAAAATGCTGAACACTGTGCCTTGTGAATTCTGTTGACTACACTGATGATGACACAAATCTACAATGTAGACGTCTTTATTGGAATATTCCAAGTTTCTTCTCACACCTGCATCATGCATGACAGCTTGGATGCTTTAATTATTGCAGTGCTGAAAGATAACAGAAGAGCTCACAGTGTTCTTTTAGTCATGTTTAAACACAAAGAGACCCCTGCCCCCCTCCCCTTCCCTTTTTAGTCAGTGCTGATTCACAACGGTCTGGAACCAGCCAGCACTGGAAGCTTGTCTCCATGGAGACAAGGGTGGGAAGGAGAGTGATGATGTTGCTGGCAGAACAGCAGTCCCGAATCATCCATGTGTTTCAGTGTGTGTTTGTGTGGATATACGGGAGACAAACAGGGAGAGATGATATTTTCCTTTATGAAAATATGGGTAATTTGGTTGTCTAACACTCTATGCAGTACAGCTTTTATCCAAATGGAGAGAAGCTACATAACCCGTGGAAAAAAAGCATGTATTGATAAGAAACACCATGCGAAGCATTGATTGATTGTACAGGTTGTGACAAGCAGAGAGTGCTGCTGATTTCTTTGGTCACACGTATTCTCACAGACTCTGATTACAGACAGGAAAACAAAACAACATCTCATCCTTAACTTAAAATATCAATATGAAGGCTTTGCCCTATTGTTGAATGCTCAACTTTAAAGGGCAACAAATCTGGTTTGACGGTTAACAAACCACTACATATAAATATAAACAAGTAACATAAATTTCAGGTCCTAGTTAAGATGGACTGGCCAATTCACTTTCACATTAGACAGAAAAAAATCATAGCATGAGCATTTTTTTTATTACTTCAGTGTTTTTTTTTCTTATGTTTGCTGGAAGATACAAAGTAGCAGTGATAACAGAGGTGACAACTATGCAGCTGCACACTAATCCACTACAGAAAAAAGCTTTGTTTCGTTGAACCGCTGCAACCTTACTTACTAAAATTAAGCTGAAAGCTTTGGATGTGTGGTGATGAGAGGTGTTAATGGTAATTTGAAAGGGGGATGGATGTGAAAAGAGAGGGGAGGATTGGTTTAGTCATCGTTTACGATGAGGTGTGCTAATGAGAGATGAGTTAATGGAACTCAGAAAAGACAATGGAGATTGGATGAGTAAATGCCAAAAAAGATTTACTGTTTGTCCCATGCTGACCTGCAAGACATTTTTCTATGAAATGATATCAATCATCATCAATCAATCATCGTCAAAGACAATGTAAAATGTTTGTAGTCCCATATGTTTTGTATAATACTAATAAAATAGTCTTTTTTTTTTAAATTTCACACCCATTAGTAGTGATGTATTTGTCATCATAGACTGTCTACACAGGTTTTCAACAAAGTTGTTATCCCATTGATGTATCCTGCACTTTTTGTAACATGTACATCCAGACTATTTATTATTTATGCTCAAAGTCTGTGGCAGAGGATCTGTCGCTTTGTGTTGGACATTTATTTTTTTATTTTTTTGTTAAGCTTTTTGAATTTTTTTTTTTATTATTGGTTGATAAAGTGAAAATACATATACCCAACAGTAACAAGAAAAAACAACGAACATACACACACCTACACAAAAAAAGAAAAGACAAAAAAATCAATTGATTAAGAAAATTAAAAAAAAAGAAATTATTATGGCTTTGATGTTGGATTATCTGTGGTGTTGTAAGGTGTCCTGGCTTTTACAGTATATTTTACTCCAGTCTTGTAGGTTAATGGGAATGGGAGATGGCTATAAAGAAGTTAAGTTGTCCTAAAAATAAAATAATAAAAAATGAGGGGGGATAACTAATTAGACTGACAAATCAGAAATTGAAATGATAATAACAGTGCCAATAAAAGGACAATATTTCTGATGAGCTCTGTTTAAAAGATGCCTTATTTGGTTTTACAGCATTTGACAGACAACTGAAAAATTAATTTAACATTCATAACCTCATAATCTTATTAGGTAAGTTTTATATCCATAAATATAACATCTTGAAAAAACTAAACCCTTATTTTTTGCCTTTAAAAATTAATCAAAGCTGTATCTTCCAATTTTAGCTGACTCTTGTATCAGAAAAGCTGCTAAAACCTTAACTATATGCTCCAAATTTAAAGTGTTTGTCTAATTTTATGTAGAGTGCATTCAGAAAGTATTCAGACCCCCTTCATTTTTGTCAATTTTGTTATGTTGCAGCCTGATACTACAGTAAAAAAAATAATTCTGATCAATCTACACCCATCATGACTAAGCGAAACACAATTTTACAATTTTTTTGCAAATTTATTAAAAACAATACATTGTTGTAAGTATTCAGACCCTATGCAAAAACACTTGAAATTTAGCTGAGGTTCCTCCCCTTCTCTGGATTGTTGCTGAGATGTTTCTAAAACTTTCCAAAGAACTACAAACTGCACTTGCAAAACCTAGCCGGTGACGGCGACGGAGTAAGCTAACTCATAAGGCGATACACCGGCTAGCTAAGTAACTAAGCTAGCTAGCTAACTATTTTAGCTAACCTACTCGCTCTCTGCAACGGTAGCGTCACGCTAAAATGCGCTCGTGCCTTTCAGTTTCCATTTGGGCCGGATTTAGATTATTTGAAGCTGCCTGACACCAAATAAAGAGTCAACGGCTGGTTCAAAGTTGGAGACATCTTTTTCAAAGTTTCAACAAATAACTGGACACGACGACGAAGAGTAATTTCGTCTTTAACAACATTCATGAAGGTAAACAAGTCCAGACGTCGTCATACTTTTTGGTTTCCAATGTCTTTGCTTATATATGGATGAACCTATGCTAATTACTGTGAAGCTACTTTATGTCTCAATTTTACGCTCAAAAAACAAATTCAAAACACCAACAGCGACCAAAAAAGGTATTAGCACTGAAAATTTACTAAACCATGTATTATTGGAAGATATAAGCTGTTTATGTGTACATAAAAGTCATTTTTATAGACTGTTTTATAAGGCAAAACATGTTCAATTAAAATATTTAAAACAGAATTAACAATTGAGTTCCAGTTGTTTAGGCTCCTTATTGTGAAACAGTTGATTTAATTCAAGACAAAACTCAGATTCAATTTCATTGATTCTAGGAGAAATACAGAAATGAAATGAAGACAGGAGAGCTTATATTGAAATTCTAAGAAATTATGATTACCTTAAAATTACCTAAAAATTCATAGAAAACCAACCAAAAGTAAATTTATTACACCTTTTGAAGTTAAATTTGCAATAAAGTTCAGGATTTTTGTTCTTATTCATTTTATTTTAATATGTTGTACAGCGGGAAGTCTGGGTAGCAAGGTGAGGGAGAAAACTGCCATTAATGAATTAAAACTTAAAGTAGGAATATTTTGCCATTAAATATCTCCCAGTGGTTTGCTGTAACACTAAACTGTTATTACAATGGCTACATATGCACTATCGCTGGGAGTTTCATCCAAATCAAGTTCAGTATTTGTGCTATTATAAGCTCATCTAAGCAGAGCTCCACACTTATCTGTTTTCAGTAGTTAACAAAGCATGTAAAACAAAAAAAGTAGCTGGTTTTGGCTGTTCATCCAGTAATTACAGTAAAAAAAAAAAAGTCAGAATAACAGGTTTTTTATTGCATGCAATCAGCAGATACTTCCAGCGATTTGTTCTTACATAAGCCACAACTAAAAGTGTGTAGTGCCTTCAACCATTTGTTTGCAAGAGTGGGCTTGTGTAGATGGCTTAGCACAGCAAAAGAACATCTTTTCTATGAGGCTACAAAGGGAGATAATGTAGCAGAATACATTATGATGATATTAACAAAGACAATAATTACTGAAGTTTAGAGCCGGAGGGTTAACAGACTTCTAACATAATCAGATTTCCCACCACATCACTTCAGACATAGTCATGTAGTGGCAGGACCTCAGGGGAAACCACATGCCACTCTAATGAACGTAATAAGGCACCATCAACAGAGGAGTCTTCCAAAGCCACAAAGATTATTAATTGTATTTACATAAAACATGTTTACTATGTCCTATAAATGATAACAAATATTTAATCTTTGTTTTGCCCTTTAGGTTAAATCATTGTGTCTGTTACCTGTTTTGGTTCCAAATGTCAAGACCTACCTCACATTTTCCTGTCATCACCTCGCTCAGGAGTCCTGACTTTGGTTTCAGTCTCTCAGCCCCCCTGAGAAAAAAAAGCTCTCTCACTCCAGCTCTCCATCTTCTGGGAATGCCATCCTGACAGTAATGGTCCTTTTAGGCAGGTAAATGTCATTTTATGCCATTTGAAACAAAGTTATGTCAGGCTGTAATTGTGCGTAATGGTGCTGAGTCACTGGAATAAGTTATCATCTGATTCTCAGGATAAAATGGCAAGGCCCAGATGCTATCTCATTCAATTATTCCATGACTCAACAATTGTAGTTGTGGAAGGCAGATGAATCACTAAACAGCACTAATTGTCAACATTGTCATCAAAGCATTAACATAGCAAGACTGATGGAGCTTTACAGATCCCTGAGAAATTGCAGTCATTGTAATTATATCATATATGTTTATTCTGACAATTTCATTCTTCTTCTTAAATGAATCAAAAGAAAAAATCTGCCATTTGGTTAAAGTTTCCTAACCAATGATACCTCTGAAATGGACTGGTTTAGACATTGGTATTTATATGTATTCTCCTTATATGGTTAAAAAAAAATAACCCTAATGACAAAATTAGGGCAAAAACAGCAAAAATGGGCTAAAACTGGCAAAATAGTAAAAATGGCAAAATGTTGCAAAAAAAAAATGAACTAAAGGGGGCAAAAAAGTGGCAAAACAGGGGTTAAATAAAAAATAAGTGGCAAAAATGGACAGAAACAGAACAACACTCAGCTAAAAATTGGCAAAATGGGTTAAAAATGGCAAAGTTGGGTTAAAAAGGTAAAAGGGGGTTTATAGTGGCCCAAAATGGGTCAAAAGTGGCAAAAAGGGCAAAAATGAATGAAAAGAGGGAAAAACTGGGGTTAAAAGTGGCAAAAGGGGGTTAAAGGAGGCAACAAATGGGTCAAAAAGTAGCAAAAATGGGTTCATAGTGGCAAAATGCATTTAAAGTGAAAAATATGGGTTAAAAAAATTGGTCAAAAGGTGCAAATGGTAGTCCATAATATTTAAAAGTTATCTGGGAAGTACTTAAGTACTTCTGGTATTTGCTTTTATTTTATCCATGGGGCCCTGTTACCAGTTTGCTATTTGTGGAACTGACTGTGAATCACAGACTGTCAAAGAGTCGCAAACAGATCACATATTGGTTCTTGGCCTGTAGTTCAACGGCTTAATTTTAGCATTTAAGCCAACACTGAAAAGGTGAATAAGCGCTGTTACATCATTATACTGGTTAGTTATCAATATCACATATCACTGTTTAAAGGTACAGTATGTTAAATAGTTGCTCTAAAGTACTGACTGTATTTTTTAGCAATTATCAATGGGGCTTTTTTACCTTTATGTTTTTTTTAGGACAGCTGAAGAGAGACAGGAGATACAGGGAGAGAGAGTGGGGGAAGACATGCACCAAACATGCACAGAAACTGTGTAACTATAGATATTTTAGTGGAGTGGTTGCATTAGCTCAAATAAATGTAACTGTTTTCAAAGCAAGGTGTATAAGTTCCCATTCCCCAATTAAATGAAAAAAAATTGTTGCGTTTAGCTGACTAAAGTCAAGTAACGCTACAGCGTAAGTACGCAATATTGGTTTGCAAAATGTGGCTAATGTTGGCAGTGCTTGCACCACCAGCCTTTGATCTCTTTTGTTGTTGACACAGCCTCTGGACAAGTTAATCCCCATTTTTTAGATCAAAATAGAGCTAAACCGCATTGTTCCTACGACATGCTACCGATACCATAGCAGTTAGCGGTATTTATATAGGATGAAAGAGAACTGTGGGATCAAGGCAGTTGTCAATAAGGGCAAAAATGTAGCAAGCAGCTGGATGACAGTTTATATGGAGCATTTGATGGGGATTGTGGGCCCTAAATGATTAAAATAAAGGTTGGTAATTAATTTTGCAGACTTGTTGCTGGTGCCGACCACAAGGGAACTGAATTTAACTGTATCGCCGGCTAATAGTGTGCATCCCAAATTGAAATGGCTTGAGTCTTGTCCTGGTAATCCCCATGAAAGATAATGGGACACATGTTAATAGTAGCTGTGGAAATGCTGGATGTTGTGTCAGCAACTGCTACTTAAGTAAGCATGTGCTGCTACTGCAAACTACTGCTCTGTTGCAGTATCTCGTTCATTTATATAAAAGAATCTCTCTATATATTATATTTATGCTTACTAACTATGATTCTCCCACCCACTGTAATGTTGCGGCCACACTAGACATTTCCAAGCCATGCTCTGCTTTATCCAAGTTCGCTGCGTACTTTTTGTTGTGAAATCAGAGTCTGTTCAGTAGATAAACTGCACTCCATAAGTTGACCTTAATAATTGTAAACCACGATTTTTGTTTCACTGATGGATTTCACAAAACAAACGTGGAAAAGAATGTTTTATGAGTAGCTTGCAGCTTGAACCAGGAGGCCAATTTTAACAGCTATTCTCCCTCATTATGTGAAATTCTGTTAAATGAAACAAAAATGGTGCTTTACTGTTAAGTAAAACATGCAATGGAGTGGAGTTTTATTAACCAGAGTCTTCAATTTGAAATGAGAAGTAATAAATAGGAGGGCAGAGCTGAGCAGCATATCTCTATGTGACATCTTTTATCATTCTGAGTGTAAGTGGCAGAATTGACATACTATTAATGCTTACATTGTTCTGTTGGACCTCTAGTTACAATATTAACATCATGCAACATTAAATAAGACTTGGAATAAGTGACTGAGACCATCAGCTCATTAAAAAATGTCAACTGTGATAATACATCAGGTGACCACTGGTCCTCAAGGGAAGAGGATGTGTGAGAGAATGCATAGAGTCTGAATCTTAAAGTATTCATGTTTTAGTATATGTTTCTTTCTCGTTTCAAACTAATCACCTAAGGCAATTTCAATATACATGAAGCTTGGTTAAGATACAATTATTCAATCCTGATATCATATTAAATTGTAGTAACATTTTGAAAACCTGCTTTGTTTACAGCACATGTATAACCTGAAGTCTGCTGTTACCTGTTGTGTAAAGCAACAGTTTTGCTTTAAAGTGAACCTGACTTTCATAACAGAGGCATCAGTAGTTTTTTTCTTAAATGAAACAGCTGACTGAATCAAACCATCAATCATACTGGAGCACCACAAAGGCACTTGTTTCTTGCCATAGCCCTCCAGCTGTATTTAACATTTCAGTGATCTGTGGCTGTTCCAAGGTAAATCCTGACCTGGAGTACAGGTTTCTTTAGGTTTCGTCATCTGTGTTAAGCTGAATAAGAGGAATTTGTTTTTTCTCAAAGTAAAAAAGGAAAATCCTGCATTAATTTAATAGCTAAGAGCCATACCTCCTTAAACTTTCTGTTTGTAGCAATTTTAAGGACAAGTGCTAATTGTCACTTTTCAGCCATCGCCTTGTTTCAGAAAAGGCCATGTTATCTTAAAAGTAGCTGTTTTATGAAATAAGAGTTGTTTCAGGTGCTTTATCATGACAAAGTCTGCTCACTTTTTTTCTCTGACTTAACTACCTCTCTCTGCTTTCCCCAGCAGCTTTAGCACAGTGAGCCTGGATTGAGTGGAGAGATCAGGCAGCCTCTGGACATTGCAGTGTCAGCAACAGCAAGGCAAGTGCAAGACCCCTCAGCACATCTACCATTTACGCCGTGCCCACTAGATACAGTCCAATATTAAGACGATTACTCATCTATCTCTCAAAGCTCCTCTCCTTCTCCCGTTACACACGCTACATGTACAAAACCATAGGTTCGTATATTGTGAATGTATGTTGAGACATGTGAAAAGCCTTTGCAGCCATCAAACTGCATGACCCTCATGAGGAAAATCAAAATGCAAAAATCAATACCAAGCCCTTTGTCATGTTTGCCTTGGATGCTGCATTAATTTTCACAATAAGCAGCCAGTTTTGATGGGAGTGCCTTCCATAAGCAACAATGCACTGAACAATTCTATACAACAGTATTGGTTTTAAAGAACACTGAAGCTAGAGAGCAGAACCTGCCTCTGTCAATTAAAAGACGTCATCTGTGTTTGCTCTGCGATGATGTGTGTGAACAGGCTTTACAATGTTTACCCTGTGGATTACCTGACTGTGAGGAAGTGAGTCATGTGAACTTAAGGCTTATCATGAATGTGTGCAGGAACAGAGATGTGTCTTCCTGCATGTCAGTATTTTTCTAATTTTGGGAAGGATAGCAGCACCAGTTTTATCATATTCTCCAAATCTACAATGGCATTGTAACACATGCAGTGATCAACTTATGTTAGTTTAAAAGTGCAGCAGCTTGTACTGTATGTTTGTTAACTTAGAATTGTATAAGGCAGGCTAATAGAATACTATAAGGATTTTGCTTTGTGGTAGCTCAATATTTATTGAAGGGATGGAACAAAGTATCCCTATTGCAGTCTGTAGTTTTCCTAACTAATGGGATACAATCTTTCCAACCTGGTGTAAATTATTGATCATGTTATCTATAGAATATGGCGATCTAGTGAGATTGCACATGAAGTGTTATTAAATGATATATCAAATATCATACTATTGCTGTATCCTGATACTAATGTTATCATAGATCATACTGTATCATATTGTGTTGTACCGTATGGTATGGTATGGTATTGTACTGCACTGTTCTGTACCATACCGTATCGTTTCCTATCCTATACTATCCTATCCAATCCTATTGTATCTTATCGTATCGGATTGGGATCGCGGCTGTTGACTTAGTTGTCACTAGAATCACTAGTTGGTTACTCAAATTATTAATATTTTACTACGTTGGCCCACATTCCAGCCAGATTCTGTGCTTAAACTGCAAAGAGCCTCAGGTTGAACAGGCATATGGTAATGGTAAATAGACTTGAGCTTGTATTGCGCTTTTCTAATATCTAGTCTGACTACTCAAAGACTTTCAAACTGACACTGTAAGAAAAATTGTGCTCAATATTCGACTGTTTTCTTAGTATGGCAGTTGACTAGTCTGTATTTAAATTTCAGTCTAACCAACCAGGAAACTGGCCTCTGGGAAAATCACTAGCACCTTATGGTTGAATTGTACTGTATTCAATTGTATTATATTCTATGGTATTGTGAGTTGCCCTGGGATTCCCTGTCCTGGATTATATTAATATAAAAAAGGCCATGAAGGAAACTGGCTTGGACTAAATTTGTGTTTTTTTTTTAAAGTCCCTGCCCCACAGCTTCTTTTCTAAATAAATCCCAATTTATCAAAGCTATAAATAACGGGTTCATAGTGCTGTAGCTTCAGTAAAGAAAAATTCAGGTTACCTGTATGCACACTTGTGTGTTATCATTGGTTAATAATCCAAATGACTCCCTGCACGTTAGTAAAAAGTGGAGCCCTCCATCCTCACAGCTCTTTATCAGTCAGGGAGCACCTGTCCGGACCTGGCCTGATTACAGAGGAAAGTAGGTCTGAATTTAACACTCATTGGTGCCACACTATCTGAAAGGACATAGCTAAAAAGTGGACTCCTCATTCAGCTCTGTAAAAGCTGGTTACAGTTTGACGGAAATGTGGGCAAATTTGTATTTCATACTTTTGATGACTCTGGGTGCACATTTTAATTGCCCTTTTGATCTTTAATATTTCTGGAACCATTTAAGATTCAGGATGTAACTGGAATTAGTGTAGAGACATGTCAAGTCAAACTAGATGGCCATCCATCCATCCCTACTGCAGAGACAGTAATGACGCTAAAGATGCCATTTCTTAGGAGGTGTGTTTTTTTGTTAAAATATGTTTCACCTTTCCTGGCCCAGTGGCCTTCTCACAACATTAGCACAGAACACCCCACACTATCATCCATCTCATCAGACAGGACAGTGAATGCCAATAAGGAGTTAGCTGAGAACAAAGTTCAGTGCCAGGAGGAGGTCAGAGATCAAAAATGTTGATCTTTAATTAAAAATGCAGTTTAACAAATCTGCTTTGTAAACTGTTGAAAATACACTTTCATGGTGCAGAGCTTGACTGTGCATATCATCCATAGATTACCGTAATAAAACAAGAGCTGCTATCGTAGGATAACTGATTGTGGTAGTAATGAATCTGCTTGCATTCATTGATTGCAGATAAACATACCAGTCGATGTGAAATGTGAGTTTGAATGAGATAGAAGTTGCATACACTGTTATTTTGTTCACTTAGGGCGGCATTGGATTGATGCATAGCTCTCCATGATTCATAGGAAGATGGTTTTCAGCATTCATCTGATGTGATGATTGATTTCCAGTGAAGGGAGCTTTTCCCACAGTGAGCCAGGGATGGAAACCCCCTGTAGAGCTGTCTGTCAGGCCCTATCTGGCCTCTGCACACAACACATTGATCAGAGACCTTCGATCGCTAGCATGATGGATGTGAGAAGACATTTCACTACATGGGCTTAGAAGGTGGCTTTGCTCTCAGACTGGGTAGCACACATGTCTGAGTTGCAGAGTTCTTCACAGATTTACATGTGCATTAGCAAAGCCCAAGCTGTTTCACTGAAGGTTTTATAGTGTTGTTTCTTGAATTGATGTTTAGTGGTCTGGGAACCAGACAAGTGCAATTTAGTTTTATTTGCTCTAAAAGATGTGTGTCTCCCTCCTCTTTAGTTCATGTGGATTGCAGTCCGGCCCAAGCCAGGCTAAAATGATGACTGTTGGCTTTTGAGGTGGTTTTCAGAACAACTGTTGTGAATGTGAAACATTTGACCCCACTATTGTGTCAGAAATTAATTCATTTAGTGGTTTCTCACATAGATTTAATTGTTTATGTTGGTGACTAAACCATGGCATTGCAAACATTTGTGTTTCTTGTGGATCTAAGAGCCAATTGAGTTTGATGTTTTAACTAGTGACATGGCTGATTAAACTTGCTCAGATGTTATGCTGCTCCGACTAGTTAAAATGTCCTGAAGAAATGTGGTCAGCACCCAGTAGGGCTGGGTGATATGGTGTAAAATGTATATCGTGGTATATATATTTTTGCTATATCATGATGGACAATGTCCTCTAAGTAGCTGTATAATGTTTTATTCAGCCCTAAATGACACTAGTTTGGTGATTAAAATAGACCATTCTGTTGGATTTTTTTTCAAAAATTGTATGAAGAAAGGGTAAAAATCAATGTCATATTTAGCGCACTGTTTCATTTTGAAAAAACTTCAAGCTTTTACTAATAAATCAAAAATACATAAGTCATAGAATACTAAGTCTTTTACAGTGTTTAGAAATTCTGACATGTTTTCTGTGTTATGTTTACTATCGCTGATATAAAATGATTATTTTCCTCATTAAGAGTGAAGCAAACCTACACAAAACTCACCTGCATGCAGCTGGAGGCCTAAACTCTGCAGTCTAGTCCACCATTCAGGCTCACAGCTTTGATTACGTTTGTCCGTTATCTGTCCTGATCATATCTGTGCTCACGTAATTTATACTTGATGTTCACAATATAGTCATTTTAAGCATTGAGCGTGGCAAAACCTGCGATACATTGAGTATACTTGATATATTGCCCAGCCCTAGCACCAGGTGTTAAGTCCCTTTGGAAATCAAAAATTTGTCAAGACATCCAAGACTAGGCCTGCACAGTTTAAAAGATTATGCAATGATTATGTTTTTGGTCTTTGATGTTATTCTGCGTTCTATTAAATAAACTTAGCATTATTATTATTATTATTTTTATTATTATTAATATTATTATTATTATTATTATTAATTTGGGATCATTACACATCCACAACAACCCTCCACACGCCAATCAGCTGTTGCAGCCTAACCACTGAATGTTGACAGTAGGATTGGGAAGTAGTACACTAATACCGTACTCCTGGGTATGAAAACATAGCCACCTTATTGCTTTAAATGAAGAAGGTGCTTTGCAATGAGCAAATATATGTAATAAATTCCTTAAGAACATGTGTCCATTTCCACCAGCAGCACCACTGCCTTTAAGTGAAGATGCTTTAGAAGTGATTAAAAAACTCTTGTTAATGTTGTTGGGCTAATTTGGCAAATGAAAAGTGTGCACATATATTATACCAGTGCATTTATCCTTTTGTGCCATGGCAGGGCATGGCTGTCAGAGGGTTGGCACCACGGTATTGTCTTCTCTAGTCAAACTGTTAAATGTGTAGCAGGGCTGTAATTAGGGGTGGGAATCACTAGTGGCCCCACAATAAGATATTTTCACAATACTTTCAATATTATTGTGATTTTAAACATTTTGTAATACAGTGAGTATTGCAAGACCATATATTGTGATCTATTGTGATATATACCATTTCCTTAATTGTTTAGCTGATTTAGCATTAGTCTTGCCTTCATGTTCGCCGTCTTTCTGAAGTATTTTATTTTCATTTAGCACTCCTTGCAAACTTCATGTGTCATGTCCATCTAATTTGTGCCCTGCTTTCGTTTGAATGTCCTTCCCCTGGTGCTACCATGTTTGTTGTACTGACTTTCTCCTGCATTATGACTGTCATCTCTGCCGACCTCACTGGACAAACAACTGCCCAAACAATTGATTTTATTTTTCCATCATCATGGACTACAGTTCATATTAGCAATAAATTTGAAAAAAATCGATACTAGGTGGACAAGATGATACGATATATCACCAGACAAAATATCGCGATACTATGCTGTATCGATTTTTCTCCCACCCCTAGCTGTAATGTGCTCCACGACAATGTGAGTTTATATGGGTGTATATCAGTGATGAAAAATGATGACGTTTTTAATAATCCTATGAGCAGCACAATTAAAACCATCAAAGGTTTTTTACCAGACACCAAAAACATCTGAACTTATGTTTATCCCTTTTTATGTGAAATGCAGATGAAGTTCATGTATCTCTGGTAACACTCTGACTTACCTTAAGCTCCCCAGCTGTGAGATATTTTTATCATCATCAAAATCCTAATTAACTGACAGTTATGACCTCTTATTTACCTTGTACTTGTACTTCTACATCTATTTTCATGGCTGATGAATATCCTGGACCCTGTGCCGACCATGCACTTCCACCTCTGCTGGGCTGAATACAAAATTAGATTTCAGCGCGTGTCTTCATGTGTCTGACTGTCTTGGATGATCAAAGTCACACTAATCACAAATTTAACGGCAGTCAAAAGACCACGGCCTGATCCCAGGACACTGTCTGGTCTTTGCCACAAGGGCAAGACTCTTTATGATAAGCTGGTGACTGGAAAGTTACTTAATGTCTGTCTTTTAGCCTTTACTTAGAGCTACAAGATGTGTTATGATCCATATGATAGATATCTGCCTTTAAAATAACAAGCTGGTAACTAAACTATGAGCAATTTCATGCCAGTTTTCTTAGATTTTACTTTCTAGCAGCTCATTGAATCGTCTCAGGATAATTTAACAGGACAATGTAACAGTAAACCTTTTAATATGGATTGGTTATCATGGTTGACAGTCTTAAAGATAACCTACTGTAGTAGAGATAACCTACTGAGTGTCTTCTTTCACTGATAACCTACTCACCCTCTCACATTATACTGCAGGCAGGAGTACACACAGCAAACATACGGCTCTCTCCGTGACTGCTGTATGGTATGTTCTGGAAGCCTTTTATCCACGGTATAGGGCTTAACTGTTAGGACTAATCATAATTAAAGATCAAACATATGAGACCTTGCTTGACATTTTTTTATTTGGGGTGTCTTTGCAAGAGAAAACTCAATACCACTCTGTGCTTTATATAAAAAAAAAAACATTTAGCAGAGCTGAAATGCAGAAATATACAAAAAGGAGAAAAATACTCCTAATTCAATTATACATATTTGTCTCCTTCTCTCTGTTCATCAATCAGTCATATTTTTATCCCAACCTCTTCCCCTCTCCTCTTCCTCTCTTTCCTCTCCATATTATCACAAACACAGCGGCTGTTTTGGAGAGGCTGCGCCTGCCTCTTTAATGGATTATTGCAAGCTGAGAAAAACTCCTTTTGATATGGAAATCCAACATCCCCAACAAATATAACTCCCCCACTAAAAAAAGTACAGCAGGAAAAGAGTGTGCACATGTTCATTAGTCAGGTCAGCAGCTATAGCCGGGCCATAAGCCAGGCCAAGTGTGTACAGAGATAAAGAAATCCTCAAGAAGTAACACTATTTAATGGGCAGTTCAGCATGCAAACTCTTAAGAATGGAGAGCAGAGTAATGTGAAAGCCGACATTTTGCCAAAAAACATAAACCAATGGCTTACAATAGTCAGTCTGAGTGCAATCTACTGGTAATTGTTGGGCACTGACTACATGCACAATACAGTTTTTTAATGGTGTCCTTTATCTTGATAAAAAGAACTTTAATATGATACAGTCTTCACATCATCCTGTGGAATACCCTCAACTGTTTCCATGAATCAGGATTTATTCCCCTTAGGGTCTTTTTCCTTTAATAGCATTTTTACTCAGGCTCACAACCTCAGTGTCTGAGTGCTTCTCACTAGAAATGGAGATTGAGCCTGGTTCCTTGAAGACTGGCTTCTACATTTTTGTCTGCTGACGTGCAGACAGCTGCTCAGAGTCTACCTCAGTGATACTCAACCTGCCGCTCTCGAGCCACATGTGGCTCTTTAGTGACCAGTTGTGGCTCTTTTAAGGCTTATTTGAAAATAAAACCCTATATAAAATCCTTTATAAAGGTAAACACTGTCATCAGTAAAGATTCATGGTAGGTCACATCAATAAATCTGTTACCCACCGAAGAAGACAGGATTTAACTTCCAAATTTAAACGTTTATTATTTTAAATCCGTGTATTATTACTGTCGTATGCGCTCGACGGAGGAGCGTGTGTAAGAGAAGAGCGCAGAGGAAGTCCGCAGGTGTTGCGTCTCTTCAGTAAGCTCATTCATTGAGGTGTGCTGTCTTGTGTTCAATTTGAAGCTTCCCATTTCCTCGTTTTAACTTTTTCTCCAGCCACTTCCTGCCGATGCTCTCTCACACCCATGTCTTATAACAACTGTGCCAACGCGCGTTATCAACGAGCATAACACACACGGATCACACGTGGAGATAACGTAATATCTAATGAAATTTGTCCAAACGTGGGTGTTTTTTTTTTATCTTTAATGTCTTATTTACTGTTTTTAATCACCTTTTACATGCTTTGTTTAAAATGTTTTCATTGTGTTTCTTTTTCCCTGTATTTTAATGACCTGTGTGAAGCACTTTGAATTGCCTTGTTGCTGAAATGTGCTATACAAATAAACTTGCCTTGCCTTGCCTTAATGCACTAATGATTGTAAATATTGTCAAAAGAGCAGAAATATAAAACCAGAGCTCCAAAATTAGGCAGGGTGAAACGATGTGTCTGGAGAGCTGCAGGTGTGAGGCAGGGCTGGTTTTGGTCATCTGGAGGCCCAGGGCAAAGACCAAAATGAGGCCCCTCCCCCTTTATCTAAAGAATTAATAATGAGTGAAAAAAACGAGAAAGCATCTCTTTTATGTTAATAAAGCCACAGAAGTCCAGTAAATACCCCAGTGTGAGATATAAATACCCAAATAGCCAACATCATTCATCATTTTCTTTGTGAAGCATCTCAGAGCTCAAACTCAGCTCATTCTGATATCTTAAAAAATCTTTAGGCCAGGTGGAACTTTCATAACGCTGGTGAAGGGCCAAGACTGGTATCTCCAAAATGATCACTTTTCAGGGAATGAAAAAAATGTATCTTTTGACATATTTTATTGCTTTAAAATTAGTTAAACCCACTGGCAGATGTAAAGGGTGACCAATAGCACTGATTTATAAAAAGTAGTTCAAATCATGACAAATTGAGATACAAGGTTTTAGCCTGATGTCAGTGATAAATAAAATAAAAAATAAAATAAAAATCAGTGAAATATTGTTTCATCTGACACTATACAGACATTTGTATCCCATTAACCTCATAATTATCCACCAATTCACAGTTTTATTTCATTTAAACTACAGATTAACCGATCTATTATCTACCTTACATTCCAGGTTTGTATTGTGGCTCTCGCTAAAGTATTTTTTAGACAATGTGGTTCTTTGGGAGAATAAGGTTGAGTACCACTGGTGTAACTGTTACAGTTACAGGGTGGAATTGTGAATAGAACTTTTAAGGGGCACTATGTAGTTTTGGGGAAGACATTTTTAATCAAACAAGAAAAATCTTGATTGGTTGATTTTCACGTGCTGGCAAAATTTCTTCAGTTTCATGATGAATAAACCAAATAAAAACAGAAGAAAAGCACCATTTTATACTTGGTGCATATGCAGCAGACCCCGCCACCTCTCTAGTGTCAGTGTTTTGCTGACCTCATTTTCCTCTGAAAATAGTTGGTTTCATCAATTACGAAAAAAATATTTCTGAGTTTGTATTATTACCTTATTGGTATTATGAATATGAAATTCCTGAGTTTTAATTTCTTCGGAAAACAACCTGGAGCAGCTTTCACATTGCACTGATCTGTACAAAGTTAAATATAATTTTCAGTGGGCTAACACAGCTAACAAATACAGTTTTCTTAAAGAAGGGTTGTGTATTGCTTTCCACCGTCAACAGGTCAACAGTTCTAAGTATGTTGTGAGCAAAATGTATGCACTTGACAGCCAGAAAAAGTACCTCCTAGACAGGGCAAGAAGGAATTTAGATGGGGCAAGTAGATATGGGAAGCATTTGCCCTGAAGGGCAAGTAGGCAAAAGCGTCGGACCCTGTTTGTACCTCTGATTAATTGACTAGGTTTTGAAAGTTGACACTTGTTCAGTTATAACCGAAGTTGTGTCATTGTTTTGTTGCACCACAGAGATGTAAGGTTCATCTTAACTTGTAGAGGTTGATGTCCAAACTAACTGAAATATTGTCACAGATATGACATTTGTACTTCATTTGTCCAATCAGTGAGAAGCATTTTTAACAGTGTTTGTTACAGTGCTGCTTTCTTAGTCTAATTGTCTGTAAACACACTAATGGCTAAAAATAATTTCTGCTAACTGCTAAGGCTGAACCCTATTGGAATAAATAGACATTGGGATAGTTCTCACTCCGCAACTGACATAGCAGTTTTTAAAAATAAAATAATACAAGATAAATGAAGTGCATTTTGTGTACATTTATCAAATTTAAACACAAAATTATACATTTTTGTCTAATTGGGTCTTTATGTTATTTTCAGATTTTGAATGTTACACTGTGGAGTCTCTGATGGTGGCTCTGAAACACACTGACACATAGATGCTACTGCTACTATCATTGACAAATATGATAGCAGAAGATAGCAGAAGTTCTGCCCCATCTTGATTTTGATTGTTCAGTGAGGGTTCTAAAAGCTGAAATATTTACAACTGAGTGTCATGAGCACAGCTACAAAATACAGCTGGTACTGTGGAAACATGCTGAACTATATGACTTTGATTGGTTCAGTATTGAAAAAATAGTGTTCATGAACATACTGGGTCCTTGTAATAAGTGGTATTTATAGTCCGTCAGTCAGTGTGTTGATATAATGCATCCATTAAACATGACATTATCTTTGTAGATTCTTGTTTTAATGATATAATGAAACAGTTTGTGTAAAGATCTCATTTTTATATTGCCATAAAAACAGATAAGCAGATGTTAAAGCTTTTACATTCTGTATGACTGTACGTGGTGTTTCCCAGTGTGAGGTGTGGGGATTATAAATCCTAATAAGCTGCTAGCTGATGGAGCTGCCTCCTGGCACGATCAATAATAACTGCTGCTGGCACCATGTCACAGGAACCACACCCTGAAACACTCAGGCACACACAGAAACACACAGATTGTAAATCAGCTGTTCTAGCATCCACAGTATCAAACATGTGCACACAACCCCATCAGCTAATCTGTACATGCACACTTTCTGTCACAAAAGAAAAAATGTGGTGAGGAGAACATTTCCAGCTGCAGATTAATGCCAAGCAGTGTGTAATCCTTCTCTCCTCTCACTCTGAGGACCTGCTGTTGTAGTATGTGGGAAAGTGGAGTGGAGAGAAGATGACAGAGAGCAGGATGATGGTCGTGACTGGAGGACATCATATGTCAGTGCTGTTCAAGCTTCTAATCTGTCATGAGCTTTCACTCCAGCAGACCACAGTGTTACTGAGAGGAAACCTTTCCTGGAGTAAATACTGCACACTTTCAATCCCTGATTGATAGCTGTGGGAACTTTGCTACAATGTTTTGGTTAAATGTATGCATATATAACCTTCTTCGTGTGAGTAGTCTCAATTTATTTTCCCTGATGTTTGGGTGAGATCTATTTATATTGGTGAGTTATAAATGTAGAGAATCAAAAGATCTGTGGCAAAGCTCCTCCCTCCCCTTTACTTCTTTCAAACCTTTGGCATGATGCCTGGTAATCAAGGGCAGTTACTCACACACCAATGATTCCATTGTTTTTTAATTTAGACAACGCCCTAATTAAGGTATTGTCATGTAAACGCCCCATCCTCATTGTCTTAACTTGGTAAAGCTCATTTTGATTCTCACTCCGTTTATTTTATGTATTACTTTGATTTATTTTTTTCTGCATTTATCAGAAAGCCTGCAGATTTACTGAAGCAGAAAAGTTTATGTAGACAAACATCAGCAAAGCCAGAAGATGGGAAATTAAATTAAGTTGATCAGACTCCTCCTCTTTAATAAGATGTTTGCTGTGTGCCACCAAATTAAGCTCCAGCTGTATTATGACAGGAAAGTAGTTAGAAAGTAGTTGTTGTTTCTGGTTGTGTCTTTTGGCAAGAGTTTAGATGACAAAGAAGTGGATGTCTCAGTGGATCAGGCTGTATCAGAAGAGGATAAATAATGCATCTTTAAACAAGTAAATCCCTTCTTACTAGTTTTTAAAAGGGAGTGTTATAACATCCTGTAAATCTTTATTAGAGCCTGTTTGATTTGATTTAATTTCCAAACAGGCCAGCCAGTAATTTTAATAGTCTTTAAAACAGTTCCATTGCACAGATTTCCAGTTAAACTATAATGTAATATTAATTCCTTAGCAAACTACCCCTTAAATTCTCTCTTGAACCGTATCTGATCAAATTATTCTTGAATTTTTTCACTCTGAAATCTTTCTCTCTCTCTTTCATCACAATTTCATCATAACCAGCTGTTCTTTATGATCTGTGTTTGATGTTTACAAAAATCTGATAAAAACACAGCACATGTAAGTACCAGCACTATATGGACAAAAGTATTTGGTCGCCTGACTGTTACACCAACGTAAACTGTCCTCCTTTTGCAGCTATGACAGTCCTTACTCTTCTTGGGAGGCTTTCCACATGCTTTTGGAGTGTTTCTGTGGGAATTTTGTGGCCATTCATTCTGTAGAGCATGGAAGACTACAGGCACTGATGTTGGACAAGAAGGCCTGGCTTGCAGTCTCCATTCCACTTCATGCTAAAGGTGCCTTATAGGGTTGAGGTCAAGTTCTTCCACACCGAACTCATCAAACCATGTCTTTATAGTCCTTGCTTTGTGCACTGGGACACAGTCAGTGTTGGTGTAGAAAAGGGCTTTCCCCAAACTGTTGCCACACATTTGGAAGCATAGCATTGTCCTAACTGTCTTGGTATGCTGAAGCATTAAAATTAGCCCAAACCCTTAAAAACAGCCCCATAGCATGATCCCCCCACCATCAAACTTCACAGTTGGCATAATGCAGTCAGTCAGCTAATGTTCTCCCGGCATCCGCCAAACCCAGACTCACCAATCTGAATGCAGAATTGCAAAATCAGCAGCATTTTGATGGTCCACTTGAAGTTGGCTCCCAGTTAGGCTCCATATTAGAACCGGAGACTGTATTAACATGAATGTAGTCTCAGTGACGTCACCTGTTGAAAGTTGACTTTTGAAGCTGTAACTGTTGCTACATTGAAAATGTGGACCTTGAGCACACCATTTTATCACTGTCTGTCAGCTTGTTAATTAAGCTAACTGATTTTTATTCTGTCAATTTGAATGCAGATTTCAAATCTTGATTAATGTGTTATACTAACAAAACTCGCTACAGAGTTTGGGAGTACTTTCAACAGTCAATCTGAGCAAATGAGGAGAATTACTGTCCTTAAGCTGTTAAAACCAGTCATATGAGTGCATGCTACAGCAGGAGTCTGTTTTCTTCAAGCCAACAGTTAGAGGTACTGCATTTAGGTTAAACTCATTGCACATGGCTGAGATGCTTTTAGCTTATGTTCCACCTTTTAAAAACCTGTTTTTGTGCCCGAGATTTGATAAAATGGTGTTACATCACAGAACCCCTGCTGATTTTAGGGTTTTGTAAAAATACAGGAGCAACTCTTAGCAGGAATCTGCATGGTAAGCTGACTATTGTTAAATTCAGATATCAAAATAGCTGGCGCAAGGTTGACGAGTTGGTTAAACTAATTATGAAACTTTTTTAAAATAAATCAAGGCCTGAAATCATGGCCAAATGCTCTTTAAAGACTTTAATGAAGACTCCTGCCACTAATAGCTGTTGTAACTTCAGTTAATGTTTCCTGCATTCCTGCCATACATACATGGTATGACAGTATTTTGAACAAGAAAATGAGGTTGTATCTAGGCTGTTAAAGGTTATACTCATGTTTAACCACTCAACCAAAGATATGAGTAACTTTATTAAGCATGATATTCATTTGCAAAGAGGAACAAAGGCTGGTGGAGCTAGCTGCTACCTTTAGCCACACTCTACTCAGAAAACTAGTCTGACATCATATACCCACTGACACAATGACTCTGTGATGAATTTGGAAGTTTTCTGAGCATTTTCTAGACTTTGGACTAGTTGGTTTAAGGTAGTTTAAATACTTGTTTTACCAGATATAAAAATAGCCACTTGGAAATGTCAACCTCCATCCATTGTCATATAGAAACAGACAAAACATAGAGCTTAAGTGGGCTTTTAGCCTCCTGGCACCACTTTACTGCTTCATTAGGTCATAATGATGAGTCTTTGGAAAAGTTAAGTGTAACGCTGATGTTAGGGTTACTGCTGAGTGCTGAGTTAAGACAAGTGACAGGTGAAGGAGAGCAGAGTTAATCTCTGTCCACAGAGATTAAAAAAGGATCTTCTATAGCAGTGTTACTCAACCCTGCTCAACCAAAGAGCCAAACTGTTGAAAAATACCTTTGCAAGAGCCACGGTCTTAAGTGGTGAAATGTGGCAAAAATGGCTTGAAGTAGCACTAATAGCACTAGTAGCTCTAGTTCTATAGCTTGGCCTGTCTAAGCATTGAGAAGTGTTAAGTGCTTGGATTTTGTTTCTACATTATATTTGTTTTTACATTTATGACGTAGAGCTTTTACGAATGTTCTTTCAATTCTACTTGAACAAATGGATTTGGCACAACTGGTTTCATCTGTCCTTTTCTATGGAAAATGTTTTTAAACACTATTATCAAAGCAATCTGCAGACACCAGGGTTAATCTTTCTGTTTTGGGTAAGGTCTGATTGACATCAAACAGCATGGTGGTGGTGATGGTTTACAGCCTGTCAGGGGCAGGAGGGAGAGATGTCTAACAGCTATATCACCCCCTCAGAATAAAGAACCTGTTGTTTGGAGGGAAATTACAGCACACCCTTCCTCTCTGTGCCTCAGTCTACCCCTCATTTGTTTTTTTCATTTGTTCTCTCTCCCTCTCTATTCCTCCTCGGATTGTCTGTTTCACTGATATAACATTGTTTTTCCACTCTCCCTCCCTACCTCACCCCTTTCCCTCTTCCACTGTCATTTTCTCCCCCTCTGTCTATTCCTCACCCCTCCCCTCCTTCTGATTTCTCCCTCTCTGTGTCACCCAGGGCTTTTTGTTCTCATTTCCTCCCAGATTCACTCCTCCTGTCTCATTAACGAGATGTTTCATTGGTGGAGGGCTGAAGCTGTTGGAGCGTGGAAGGCGTGGTCTTCTTGTCTGTGAAAAGTCTGACATTTTTAATGGTTGTCAATTGGATATTATCAAACTTGTGTCTCCATTTCATTTTATACTCTTGTGCAGACACCCACACCTTGATCAACCCAGCCAGTCAGTCAGTGAGCCAGTTCTGTTCTGTTCCAGTTTCCAGTAAGCTGATCCTGCTGGCAGAGCCAAGTGGGGAGACTTCCTTTTCTGGAAGGACCTGATGCATCGTGTTAATGATCCTCTCTCTCTCTCTCTCTCTCTCCCTCTTGCTCTCTCACTTTCTATCTCACTACTGGCCTGTCAGAAGGGTAGAGAGTCTCATTTCGTATTACAACGTCTGAGCAGGGAGCAACAGAAGAATCATCCAACCTGCAGAGTCAAGAGACTGTGTGGATCACACCCCCTCTGCTGTCTTTACGCTCTCATTCTACCTGTCTTTCACACCTGTTTTTTTCTGTTTCCCTGTCTTTCTATCCCTTATCTTTCTGTGTCTTTTTCTCTCTTTTTGGGTGTCTCCAGTATCCAGGCTCAGGTAGGCAGCACCACATCCAAGCCAGGAATACTCTCCTTCAAGTCTTCTTCTCTCCTACCTTTCTTTCCTTTCTTCATCATACACATCCACCTCCACATCTTCTACCTCCTCCTCCTCTCTCTCTCCACTCTCCTCCTGCCTCCACACCCTGAGCGCGCCGGAGAGAGTCGCCAATTGCGCACGGCCGAGGCGAGCAAGTGGGAGTGGACCTCTGCGAGCTTGTGTTTGTGAACGTGGAGAGGAAGAGGAGAGGAGGAGGAGGAGGAGGAGGAGAAGGAGGAGAGAAAGAAGAGCATCAGCACAGTCCCCTGTCTCTCCTCTCTTTTTCTTCTACTTCACGCGCACTCCCACTCTGCATGGAACAATCCTTCCTTCAGCGCTTCTAAATGGACATTTCTGTGGCAACGTCTCACCAGTGAAGACAGCAGCTGCTGCCTCTCCGCTCCACAAGCTTCTACATGCTGGATTTAAAAACAAAGTGAGGAGAGGAGTGGAACGGGGGGAGATCTCCTAACATGAGTGAAGAAGCTAAGGAGAAAGCGGGCAGTGGGAAAGGAGCCCATCGCAAGAAGAAAGGCAAAAAGGTAGGCGCGAGAAAGAGCGTTTCTTTGTCTTTCCTGCTGCTCAGTTGTTGCTTTGGCTGAGCAGAAGGTGTTTGAATTGGAAGGTGGAGGTTTTTGAATGAGGTGTTATCAATGGATGAGGTTGGCAAACCCATTTCAAAGTGACTGAAGGTGTACTAGATTATGTTTTTATTAGTTTTAAATCTTTTTTATTTGAGGATCTTGTCTAAAAGTGTGATCTGACAGCGGGTTACAGACACGTAAAATTGTCTTGTATTGCATAAGAGCAACATTTAAAGCACACCTTGGTTTTTGTTTGTCGTGAATTTTCTCTGAAGTGTTACATTTTTTCTGTCTTGCACAATCTCACATGTAAAGAAATATTTTCTAAGCCTCACCTGAATTGCTACCAAAGCCTAGAGAAATGCCTCGCTGTCAGTCACCAGTCATTATGATCCTGACGCTGCGACTGGTCGGTCTGGTTGTTTTGCTCCGGTTGATTGGCTGGGGGAGCAGTGGTATGTAGAGTGCACAGAAAGAGAGAGAGAGTGTGTTTAATGTGAGACAAGGGGATGTCCTCGGGGGTTAGGGTGGGGGCAGCAGAATGCACGCACCACTCAGGCATCTGTTGGACTGTCAAACTCTGGCATAGTAATGTGTGTATATCTGAGACACGCGCAATGTATGCAACTATGCATAGAAGAGTAGTTATTATGGCTTTTAATTAAAGGTATTTGCAGCCACAGAGACATGTTTTGACTTATGAAGTGGAATGTTTAGGGTGTTTGTGTGTCTGTGCATGCTCTCATGTATATACTTATATATGTTTTTCAGGTTGTCTCTCATAATTACGCATGTAAAGATGGCAGTTTGTTGTGTAACGTCTCTGTGATCCCCATGCTGTTGGGCTAGCCTGTGATTAATGCTTTCTGGCACTCAGAGCGACTGATCACACACAAACAATAATACAGAATACACACACAGACAAACACTATGCTTTTCAGACCATTTGGGCTTGGATGGGGCTACCTTCACAGTGGCCCTAGAGACCAGGCGAAGGGAAGAACAGCAAAGCAGAGAGACACATTTACAGCAGATAGCTGCTATAGGTTTTGTAAGGCTGAGTAAATCTGTTATTGAGAGGGAAATGTGCTCTGTTTCTCCTGTTAAATAATTTATAGCTGCTGTGATGTGTGCCAGCCTAGCGGTAAAGCTGTCAGTCGGATTCCTCGATGACAGCAAGAGACAAGATGTTCGAACTATACCGGCTTCAATAATGAAATGTTGACACAGAGAAGTGTCCCATTTTTATGGTGTAGGGGCAGGAGAAGATTAATAAATGTGAGCAAACTGGACCATGTTTACCTCAAGACCAGACTGATGTACAGTCGAACATGACAGTCAGCAAAAAAAAAAACAGAATGAGAGACAATTCTGTTTAAAAAAAAAAACATTTGAAAACCTGGACTACTTGAAACAAAAATGGAATCATTTACATACCTTTACCGACATAAACATTTTGAACCCAGCAATGCCAAAACCAAAGTACTTTTTTGACCTAAAGCCTGGCACACACTACAAGATGAATTGTACCAATTTTCCACCTGATTTGCCCCTTCCAATCAAATTTGATGAAGACCCAACTGTCAGGCAGTTTGAAGATTCTCATGACCAGTTTTCCTGTGGTGTGTTTTAGTAATCCTTCCCTCTCCAATCTGCTCAGAGCCAAAACCATTGGAGCCACTCTTGACTTTAGATTGCGAATATTAACCCATTAAAGCCTGCAAACACCAATTATAGTCAGAAAATTCTCATTTTTTGGAACTGAAATGTTTGTTTTCTTTCTTCTGAAATCCAAAAAAATCCAAATATCCATAAAATTTAGCATATATGTTTTTTGTATCTCATTTGATACATTAGGTGTTTTCGGTAACTGATAATCCACTTGAGGGCATTTTTATCATTTATCAGATTGTATTCAGAAGGTTTTTTTTGTAATTTATTGATCATATTGATTAGATAGAGGTATCATAAAAGTATGTATCAATTATGATACAACAGGCTTTAAGGGGTTGAACATGTTCAATAGGGAAACATGGAGAACAGCCAAGCAGACATGAGCAGGACTATTACATGGAACAAGACAATAGCTAGGAAGTAAGCTGATCCAAGAAGGAAGCACAACAAACACAGACATGGCAGCAATAGTAAACATGAAATTAGATGGACATTAGAAATGGAGGAGTGACTTGTTGATTTGGTGCAACAACCTGAGTGTTGCAATCAAATTAGCAAGGGTGGGAGCTAGAACAAAGCTGCTTCTGCAGTGGATATATCAGATAGCTAACAGCTAGCCACATTTAGCTTGATTACTCAAAAGTTGCTTTCAAGTGTGTAAGATTAGAAGTTTGAGAGTGGAGACTGGTCATCAGTGAGCAGAATCTGTTAGTGTGTGGTGGTTTATATGTTATCATGGGTGGGGTCTGGTATAACATTATTTCATTATATTATTTGAACTGTTTTCTGTCATTTTTTGTTTTCACTGACAGCAACAATAACCTGATAAAGGTTACTTTACTTGGTAACTTTCTACAAGTCCAAAACTCAATAAATACACACCATAAAAACCCCAAGTTGGTACATCATTACCATTTAAGGCTGTTTGACGTATCTGCTCCTAGCAGACATTAAAGATAAGGGCTGGAGTGTAACCAGCACCTTAAATTAGAGTACAAGATGTTGGCACAAATGGAAAAAGTTGTTTAACAGTGGCAGCTTTTTTGAACATAATCAGTCAGGTGTTAAAAAGGATCAAGTATGACCAGTCAGTGTTAAAATACATCAGTAACACATTTTATTAGACAAGTAACAAATGATAATGGTTGACATGTATATGTAATATAAACTTAAAAAGTAAGGCAATTTGTGTTTGGTACATTATTTCTTTGTTGTAACAATGCTTCTTGATAATAAATCTTATATTGTTGGAAAGCCTGTTTATTACCCTTTTAAATGATGCCACATTTGTAAGGATCATGCATTTGTGGGATGAGCAGCAGAGCTGAGTATGTGGGTTGCGCCCATGAAAAATGTGCCAGATCTTCTCTGCCAATGCCAAACAGCTTATTCTGCCATTGACTCTTGTTTGGTGTTTGGTGGATTGGATGATTGAAGTTTGAAGAAACAAGACATATTGACAATTTAACAATATTTATTTAACTAACAGAAGCCTCAGTAGTGTGTGGAAGAACCATCACAGCCACAACAGCCTGGCACCTCCTCCCCATGCTGGTCACCAGCCTGGTCACACACTGCTGTAGGATGGCATCCCATTCTTCAACCAGCATTTGTCGCAAGTCAGCCAATGTGGTTGTGTTGGTCACTGTGGCACGAACAGCACACCCAAGCTGATCCCACAAGTGTTCAACAGGGTTAAGGTCAGGGCTGCTGTAGGGGTGAGCGTTGTCATCTTGGAGGTTAGAGTTCTTGCTGACAGCGTGAGAAAACAGTATTACTGGGATGTTGTCTTCTTGGGACGCCCACTTCGCGGCCTGTCTCTGACATTCCCCGTTATATGGAACTTGGCCTTCAGTTTGGAGATGGTAATAGGGTTCACTCCAAACAATGCCGCAACTTGGTTTTGCAAAACACCAGCTTGAAGTTGCCCAACCAACGTGCCCTATCCACATCAGTCAAACGTGGCATGCCGATTCTTGAAGCAGACAGCTACTGACCACTGTAGCAGGGCCCGTGCTCACAGGTGCTGCCAATCAGGCCCCTGACTGGCAGCACCTGTGGGTACCAGAGGCTCAAAACAATAGTCAGTGGCAACAGCAAAATAAGCTGTTTGGCATTGGCAGAGAAGATCTGGCACATTTTTCATGGGCGCAACCCTCATACTCAGCTCTGCTGCTCATCCCACAAATGCATGATCCTTACAAATGTGGCATCATTTAAAAGGGTAATAAACAGGCTTTCCAACAATATAAGATTTATTACCAAGAAGCATTGTTACAACAAAGAAATAATGTACCAAACACAAATTGCCTTACTTTTTGTTTTAATTTTAGATGCTGTTTCCAATGGGGTTGGTATTTTTTTTTTTTCTGATATCGATGTTAATCCATACTTTTTAGATAGTGCAAGTGCCTGAATCAATAATTTAAAGAGAAATAAAGTGGGATAATTCAGTGCATAAATAACTTCTATGATCTTAAAGGCTCAAACTAAGTTCATATAAATCTCATAACATGCTTTGTGCCTTTCATTTGGAGTGGCAGGAGGTTGAATAAGGTTGGGTACCAAAATGAAGCACCAAAATCTGTGATGTAATGAGGTATGGTAGATAGCAGATGTGCTGGTATCAATACCATGTTGGTAACAGATTTCGATACCCATCCCTGGTTTCCAAAATACCTGATAACATCTATTACACTTACAATATTACACTCCATATGTTATTATTAATTTAAAGCCCCCCTTCAGTTTGTGCTGAATTACTGACCCATGGGTGCAGAAGAGGCATTGCTGGTTTTATCCTGCACATGTTTAATTACTGACTTATCCTCTTTTTTATAGTCAAGTTCATCCCTCATCAACATATCTGCAATAGAAAAGGTAAAAAAATTCTGTCTTGGCAGTGTGATGTTAACCAATTTGTGTGACACCTACCCTATGGCAGCATTTTAGGCATTATGGAAACGGTTATCTTTTTATGCTTTTGGCCTTGTTTTGCTTTTGAAAGTCATATAGGGAGTTATCTATTAATTACTGTCTGTTTTATAACCTGCTAAAAAGTCTTCACAGGAGCTTTAAGTTATTAATTTATGTAAGAAAAAATTAGTTGGAAAAAAAGATTGTTCCTTCCAATATTATGAAACTTCAATTCTTCTCAACATCAACTCCATTTCCCAGAGGATTTAGATAAAAGGGGTCGGGTTAAATTCACCAATAGGATTATGACTGAGGCTCAAAGTTCTCTGTTGATGTATTTTCCCCAACAAGCCTCGGCCCGTTATCTCTCCCACACAAGCTCCAGACGGCAGCCATGAAACTAAAAAAATAAATAAAAGCACCATCACGACAAAATGATGAATATTTATGCTTTTTTCTTACATATGGATGTTTGTTTGTTTGTTTGTATATGGCGGTCCATGTGTGTTTGTGATTCTCTCTGTGCACATGTGTGTGCCAGATAACTATGCCAGATGTGTTAATGATTGTAGCCATGGCAACTAGTTTCTGTTCTGAGCGAAGGATGACGAGAGAGAGAGAGAGAGAGAGAGAGAGAGAGAGAGAGAGAGAGAGAGCATTTATGTGTGTAGTGGAGAGGGGGTGTACTGGTGAACTTGGTGGCCAGAACAGAAATATATTTTTCATGAGGCAGCTGCTGTGATGCGGGGAAGCTCAAGGATACAATCAAGCATCTTTTGACTCAAGGTCTCAGACTTCTCTTCGATTAAGACAGGAGCTGTAAATCACCACCAAACATAATGTTGTGTTTGCTGTTTTGTGTGAGTTCATGTCCATCTGTGTGGTTGTGTATTTAGAAAGGGTTGACGGCAAGTCTGTGGAGCACTTTGATGTTACTCCAAATGGTCTCCGAGAGGCTTAATGATAAGAATTTGATGTAGTGATAGAGATTATGAGGTTTACATAACACACAAACACAAACACACACTGAGCAGTAACAGTTGCACATATTCCCACCAAACAGAAGCTGCTGCTGGGTCAAGGGGAACCCTCTTGAATAAATATCTTTACTTATGTGTGCAAAAATGTGCACTTTCACTGGTGAGCTTGAACAGGTTAAAGCATCACTACTTTAGCTGCTTAAAGCTCCTGTGAGGATTCTTCATCTAGTCATGTGACTGGAGTAAGACTGACAGTATGACATACAGAAGCAAAAGAGATCATCATCACAATGATTGATTTTTTCTGTTTACATGATTTAATGCATGTAAAACACAGCTGAGGGGTCAGTGTCTGGTGCATAAAATAACAGCACACTTTAAAAACAAAACTGGTTTGCATTTTTCTGGGCAAAGATTCACACTAAAGCCTGATTTATACTTCTGTGTCAAATCTATGCCAAAGCATATGCTGTAGGTTTGCATAGCCTTGAACCAAAGCTGTCAAATGATTGCATTTTAATCATGATTAATCTCCTTATGTAGAACTTTGAAATTCCACTCTTTGGATTTAAAACTTGCATTATTTTGGGGTTTTATACTATCTAAGGGTAGTTGTTCCTCCTGTTTGGATAGAGACCTACTTTTATTTTGAAAGAAAATTTGGAACTTTAAGTAGATTGAAGACTATGACAGGAACTTAACCACGAAAAGGCCGCTTATCATGAACTGAAATGGAAAATAAGGGAGTGATATAAAAAATGAGCTTTTCTATATTATTTTGCAGAAGACTTTTGATTTGTCTCAGAGCTTTTGGAAGTTTTTAAATGGAAATGAGACATTAAGTAGAAGTGGTAGACTTATTTTACATCACTGTGGCTGCTGGGAGACATTCAAGAGGCTTAGCTAAAGTGGCAGAAAAGGACAATAAAACATTAGATTAATGCAATAAAAATCAAAGTGCAACAAAAAACACTTATTATTAGGGGTATAATTGTTCGGTGCAGATTCAGTTCATCTCTCTAGATTCTCAGCCCTTATCAGGCCATGAAATGCAAGCCTTATGCAGGCAGTGTGAAAGCCCTGACTTTTTGACATACATTCCAAAATGTGACACTGCCGTTACGCAGTCTCCACGCATCAACTCTGAAACAACCATGAGGTGATATGGTTGACAAGTAAAAAACAGAAGGAGGGTTTCTTCCAATTAAAAAACTTTTCCTACTCATGAATTGGGCCAGATCTGTCCACTGGAGGAACCAAAATCAACACGTGAAAGTAGCTTTAAATTGGACTAAAAACATCATTTTCTTGCTTAAGGAGTGCAGAGCTAAGAGAGGAAAATGTGCCTTCCAGATAAGAGAAGACCCCAGGGGACTCCTGTTGAAATATCTTCCTTGCAGGAGTCTAATAAGTGTAACTTATCTTAAAAGAATCTGCTATTTGACTTAAGAAAGACAGAAATGCTTATATTAACAGGAATGTAGGAGCGCTGCTTTAATTAGCCTGGTTTAGAAACTTACATAAACTGCCCCTTCTCCTTATATACAATATTGTTAGAGACAACTGAGATGAAGGAGGTTTGGATTATTGATGGATTTAGTGTACTTTTGGGAATGTAACACAATCAAAACTCAGATTACAGATAGATACGCATTATTGTTTAGTTTTCCTATATTATTTGTTATTCAACATAAATCTCCCTATGCGGCAAAATAAACGCATTATGCAATTGATGCTTACATAGCGATGCTGTAGAAAGACCGGAGTTTTACCAGGTTATCGCCCAAAAATAAATCCCTAAAACTCCAAGATGTGCTCTATGTTTACACTGAGATGGTTGTGTAAGAGCTGTGTGAGGGACGAGGGTGTTTCTGAAGGAAAGACCTAGGCAGAGTTGTTTTTAGTGTTTGTGGAAACATGCAGAAGGATGGAGACAGTTGAGAAAAAGGTATTAATGAAACACTGGATTTCTGTTAGAAATAAGCAATTTCTGCCAGTATGTGCTGTTTGCTACTTTGAGTATTCAATTTACGCTTACAAACATATCGGCCATTGACTTGTTGCTTAAATTTTGCTGCAATAATATAAAACAGTGCAAAAACAGCTGTTCGCCTAATGAACTCATAATGTGAAATTCATGATGGTAATGTAGATAAATCAGCAGGAATGAAGTAAGAGAATTTAAAAAACCTGACTACTTCAGCTAATTTCTGCTCATCCTTTCACTTCTTCAACTCCCTCTTCTTCTTCCTCACTGGACTGTACATGTCTCTTTTGTGTCTTTCTCATAATAAAACAGCCAGGCAGTGATGCTCGGGCAAGCTCTGTTCTTTGTCTTGGATGGAAAAACCCTGCCAGAGACAGAGAGCCTCGCGTCTGGAGGACTGGTGAAATAAGCCGTTCTTTGACAGTGCGTTCAAAGAGAAATGGCACATCACATCCCCCAGATAACAGCAGGCCATTGGTGAATGTGCTGATGGAAGACGTGAGTGTGTATTTTCTGTGTGTTTGAGCGGGGAGAGACTCGGAGAGGGCAAACGAAGTGCTGCTTTTGTTTTTCAGATTAGGCTAATGGACTTGGCACAGCTGAAATCCTTGAGAGGGGTTTGTGGTTATGCTGTATGGGCTCTTTGGGAGAGAGGGAAGATATGTGTTTGCTTTAGTGGGAATTACAGTAAATACAGTAGTCTGGCTGATTGTGCTGTTTGGATAGTCTATGTTTTAAGGGATATTTAAGAAAGAAATCCCCACAATCCCTAAATTTTATCCTCATTAATGAGAGGATTTGCTGTTATTCTCTGTTTAATATATTACAAACTTAATTTTTTTAGAACTTGGATTGTGTCCAGACTTAAAGAGTAACTAAACCCTCTGACCACATTTCTTTCAGATTATAACTTATTCATATGGAGATTTAATAGTATATTGATCAGTTAGGGTCCAAATCTCACAGCGTTGTAGCACAAAATCTTTAAGTTCTGTATTTTGAGTTAAAAATGTACAAAGCATCTGCCCTCTACAGGCTGAAACTGGTGGCTGCAACTGATTTTTTTTTTAAGTAATCTCATTTGGCTGATCTGGTGCCAAGTGACGTATGTGGTGCCATCAGCCATCACCACCACCACAGAGCTTAACAGCTACCGCTCAACTTTTTACACACCTGTAAGCTTCACTCCTAGCAGATAACAAAATTAGGCGATCCACGTTTTACTGAATCAAGAACGTTTTTTTATTTTTTACAATTGTTCTCCAGCCATGGAGAAAACCCTCTCCTCCCTGACGGAGATGCCCGGGATGCACAGGTAACGGCGTGCCAGCCGGGACAGGAGAGGATACCTGGACCGGGACATTTTCCACCACAACAGTGGGTTACTGTCAGTGGGCAGCGCGGTTTCACTCTCGTACACCAGCATCTCTTGTTGTAGTGAAGCCTCACTTGCCAAATCACCACCAGTGTATGCACCACCTTGGCAATAAACATCCCTAAAAAGGTCCCCCATGGCACTGAGAGCGCTTTTCTCCTCCTGGTGCATCCCTGTTGCCGCACCTCCACCCTCCTTGTTTTCTGTGCTCCCCTCCTCCTCCACAATAATTTTCAGCTCCCGTTTAACATATGGGTGAAGTGGAGGCCAGGGAGAGAGGGAAGAGACTTGAGAACGATTAAAAACGTCTAAATACATATATAAAAAACACAGTCGAATAGTAATTTAAGCATTCGAATTTCAATAAGTTTTTAATATTCCAATTATATCCGAACCCCGAAATTTGTTCCAGCAGCCTCAGATGTCAAGAAATCTTGTGATTTTTCAATCTCGCAAGATCTCATAGCACGAGCTCTCGCCCAGCCCTGTCTTCTACATGACCATACATCTTTGTTTCTCCATTTCAGCAGTCTTGTTCTTTTTAAATGGCTGTTTAATTCACCAGCAGCAGTAATTGTGGAAGTTTTGTGAATTAAGTTGGGATCAGCCAACCAGCGACATCCCTGTAACACTTACAGGGATGTCTGTAGGTAATGTAGTGCTGTCGACAGATATCGTGAACAACCATGTTTTTCTTTTTTTCTTTTAATTAGATAATGAGAAAAAATTATACCATATATTGCAATAATAACATGGTAACATAAAAACTTATGTCTTCTACATGACCGTATATCATTGTTTTATGCTCAGGTAGCTTGTGATAAGACTACCTTGAAAAATTATAGTATTTGTCTAATAATCAAATCTGAGTAGCAGCATAGACTGAATTATCTTGTGGCTGATAAGAGACATCTTCCGACTTTTTCTTTAAAGATATATTTTTGGGTATTTTGTGGCTTTATTCATAGAAGGAGAAAGTGAATAGAGTTGGAAACAGGGATAAGGGATTGGGGGAGACACGTGTGAAAGGAGCCAAAGGTCAGACTTGAACCTGGGCTTCCTGTGTTCATTAGGCCATCTGTGCCATAATTTTCAGACTTTTGAGAATAAATCAAGTCCCTTGAGTATTTGTCAATTTAATCAGAACTGAAGTACTCAAGTTCTGTCCCACCATTAATGGTTGAAAAACCTGATCTCAAGCCAATATTACCCTTACTAGAGGGCTTTTCGAACACCAATACTGGGTAAAATTCAATGTGAAAACAAATTTAACTCTACAAAACTTCTTTTAAGTAAATGTCAGGCTTGTTCTGCAACCTTTGCAGCTACATTCACACATAAAACACCAGAAAAATCAATTGAACCTGAATATTGATATTGGTATCAGGCCAAAAAAACTCTCCATCCTGTGCTTTCCCCATCACTTCCACCACCTGACATCCCTCGTTCCTGCAGCACATCCTGGGTGCCGCACAGAAATGTGACGACTTATATAAATCAGCACTCACATGTGCTGTATCAGATGGACTGTGGAGGTGTGAGTAAGTGCACATGTGTGCTTCCTCGGCAGCTCTATAAATGTATGCATGCATGTGTGTAGGTGGGTGTATTCCTGCCCTCTCTGTGTGGATGAAGGTAGGCGTCTCAGAGCCCAGGCACAGCTGCATGCCCAGGGGGGGAGAGGGCATAGGGATCAGCCTGTCAGAGCTCCATCACTTGCAGATGAACTGTCTCTGTTCCTCTCTTTCCACAGAGGGAGGGAGAGAGGGATGATGTGAAAAAGAAGAAGAGGAGCCAGGGGAGAGAGGGATATAGAGGGAGGGGAGGAGGTGAAGTAGAAAGGGGGCTACAGACGGAGAAGTGTGAGAAGTGATCAGTGGAGTGACAGAGGAGGAGATGGGAAAGAAGGAGAGATGGACGTGTGAAGGAGGAGTGTTTCTTTCTGTCACTTTGGAGCTCTCCCTTGATCTCCAGACTGCTGGAGGGGAGGTTTAAGGGGCCAGTGGGCTTCATCAGAGGAGCATGTCAGATTTTCAAAAGCTTCAGACCCTACAGTACACATACACACACTCTAAAGAGTCTAAATGTTGAATGCTTTGTCCAACGTTTACTTTAAAGTCCAGTGAAATCAAATCTAATATTTATTGATTTCTCACATGTGGCTTCCTCTTACAGCCACAATACATTGGTATCTCAACCAGCAATGACAAAAAGTCAATTTGTGGCTAATCTCACAGCTTTAAATTGGTCATTTCCTGGAAAACATCAATTATGTTGATTACTTATCATCACATCTCAGCAAATAGTATATTTGCTTCCAACGAGACAATCGTAGGGCTTTTCTCCCTCTCTTACCCATGGAACAAACAAGCTAGCTTTAGCCATTGGCCTTTGCTGTTTGGGGTTTGAATATTCTCGCTGAAAAGCTACTATGAAGAATCTTAAACTGTTTATAAGCATGATGAAATCACCACTGTTGCCTTTATATGAGCGTACAAAGCAAATGAGACAGTAATACTATTATTTCTTGTTAGTTGTAATGGATGTTATTGCTGCTATTGGATTGGTGTCAGTGATGGAAGTGGCTTTATTCATGAATCCTACAACAAAGATAAGAGATAATGGTTGGATGAAGAGATCAGTCATGCTTCTTTGTCCACAGGAAGCAAAACAACACCAGAAAATGAAAGTTCCCCACTGTAGCTTTAAGTGCTAGTGACGACTTTAAAAGCCAATCAGTTTCCACATCAAAACCCCTCTCTTGCTTCCTGTTTTAAAGGTTAAAGACATACGTCACTGTACAATGCATTATGGGCTTTTTTGGTTTCGCCATATTGGCAAACCATCTGTGGTACTAAAAAACAGACACTGCGAGCATTATTCCATTGTTTCTAATGATGCTAAAAAGTAGTTATAAAGAAGGTGGTTCATACGAACCTCTACCTGATGCAAAGAGATGCTGGATGAAAATATCAGTATTGCTTGCTTTGGCCATTATGTGACTGAAAGTGCCATGAATTTCCTGCCTTTGTACCTGCAACATGTGCAAACTTTTCATGCACACCGGCCCTCCTGCGTGAGCTCCCTTCTCCCTGCTTGGCTGCCTCCCTTGCTGACTGACCTGTTGTGTGACTGACTTGCTGATGGCCGCGTTGTTTAATCACAACTCAGCTTTCTGTATTCTAACCTGAGGCAGCCGCTGTTGTCTGACATGCATTTATATGCTCCAGCAAGCCTCACAATAAAAACAAGAATACAGTACAGGCACACAGAGTCTACAGATAGAAGGCTGTTGAACCAGACCCAATCAACAGAAAAAGGCTTAATAAGGTCCTGCCACTCTTCACTCGCTCTTTCCAGCCCTCCACAAACCCTCTCTCCTCGCTCCTTTCATCAACAAAAGCAAGCAATCTGAAGAAATGCCTCAGTGAGTTTTTTATGTTCTGTCGACGAGAATGAATCGATACCAGCGAGAGCTCAACGCAATTTAAAATGACTTTCTCTCCGAGTTAGGATCAGCGGGAGCCATGGTATCTTTTAAACATGTAATAACCAGGTCTTTGATTAAAAATGTTCAGAACTCAATATCCTTGGTGATGAATGATGTGCTTTTAATCACAAAACAGACAAAATTTATGATTGATATGCAAAAAGGGCTAACATGTTGAACCAGGTCTGCTTGGTGACCCAGACTGAAGCCTTCAGACGTCTTTAGTGTAGTAATGTGTGCCTTCATATCAACTACTCTGGTATTTTTCTCTGCTGGCAGCTGCTGCTGCCTGAACCCTGCAGCCTCTTCCGTTTCCCACAGCTCCATCCGGAAGGCTCTTTTACATCTCGTTCTGTTTTTGTTCTCTCCATTTCTCCTCTCCTTTTCTCCCTCTCTCCTCCTCCATGGAGTAAGACTCCATGGAGTAATGGAAAACTAGAGACAGAAACTGAGAGACAAATAGAGAGTTCCACTGTCAGATTTAGAAACCCCTTTTTTTATCAAGTTTGGGATCCTCCTTAAGCCTCTCCTGGTTCGGCGTCTCCATGGCAACTGTAGAGCAGGATAACAAAAGCTTTTGTTCCGTACTGAAAGCAATAACATTGGTTTATGCTCGGTGTGCTGTGTTGTCTGCTGACCTTGTTGTGACTGCAGCGTTGTCTCACCTCATTTCTCAATTATTTAACATCAGTGGTTTTACTACAGCTTGTATGAATAAGACCCCAAAACACCCTGCAGATCAGAACTGCTGCTTTATTTATCATCTATACTTTACTAAACCGAGTCACAGATACACTTAGTTTTTAATTTGATATACAAGACTGGGGTCATGATGTGGGAAAGTAACAGCCATGTCCTGACAAAGATCACTCTATTCCCACTCTAATTCCTGCGATGTAAACTCCTCTTTACTGTGATTGATGTGCATGCTGATTGTGTTTATTCACAATTACTGCACACAGAAAGCCATGGTGGGTGAAAACAGTCTAGATTTCAGTTTCAGATTTTGGAGTAGAGGCCTACGAGGACCTGAGCTCAGCCAGGGACAGAAACTCAATCCAGTCTTTAATTACAACCACTTGTATTGCACATTTTAATTAACCATAAAAAAGGGAAGAGAGGTGCCTCTCTGTGCCCCCAGTTCTATTTGTGTCAGATTATGTTTTGTGTAATCAAGAATACAGTCAAGCCGTATGGATGACCTCTGTTTTAAGGAGGGGATCAGGAATTAAAGCTTTCTTGTGAGTAACACAGATGAATGAAAAGGAAAGGGAACTGTGTAATTAGAGGAGATGTCTGCTCTGCAGTCTCTTTACAAAAGGTCATGTGTTACGACCCTTCTGCTGGATATCAGCTTAATGACACACTTATTAGTTGGATCTGATTGTCTGGTGCATAGCTGCAGAACTGATTCTTTGTTTTCAAGCGTGGAGCAAATTGGCAATGTGCTGCTATTTTTGCAAAATCAGTGCCAAAAGACAAGATGAGGGAGACCTCCTTGAGATAAAAGCGGTAGATTTTCAGTATTGATGCTGGCCAATCATTGCTCTAAGAAGTTAGATTTTACATTTTGATTTATTTAGTCTTTTATGGTGTGATTGACACGTAGTTGCTGCCTAGAGTACAAGTGGTCCAGTGTGCTGAGGGCCTTTTTGTACATAGAAGTGGACTGGGGTGTTTGGTATGGATGGTGGGGATTTAGGAAAAGTTAACATTTTAATACATTTACTTTTGTGCTCTATGCTATGATATGGAAATATCTCAAATTAAACAAGATAAACATATTGTGGGTCTCAGTATACTTATTAGCATTAGGGATGCACGATATTGGATTTTAGCCAATATGCAATATTTACTACTTTAGTTTAGCCGATACCGATATTCAAATGTAGTTCAGACCTTAAACTTCAGTCTTTAAAACACACATTTAAAGTTTGAGGATGAACAAATTAAGAAATTTTATTACTTTAAAACACAGTTTAAAGTGTAAGAAATGATGATGATTAAATAATATGTTGGTCCAGCCTAAAACTCTACTAACTTATTTGTTCATACAGCCAATATTAACAGCTGATATAGGCAGATCTTTATAGGCGGAATATTGGTTGTAAATAGAATTTTAAATATCTGCTGATACAATATTTTAATCTTATAAGCTAATATCTGCTCATACCAATATCATGCCCATGATATCGAGCTTCACTAATTGGCATGCATTAGAAACAGAGGGCAATATCTGATTACATTGTTCCAATGTAAGTAATTAAACAAGGTATGGTAAATTTAAAAACAAAGTTTATGTCAGTCTGAAGTTCTTTATGATTTATACCAGCGGTTCCCGACTTTTGTTACCTGGTTCGATATGTGCACAAATAATCTGGAAAAATGGCTTAGTTAACAATTGTGCAGATCTCTGAAAAACTATTTGTTTATTTATTATACCTTTATTCATATAGGGGTTACTTTACAGTTTGTGATTGTCCAATTTGAGATGGTTTGTGTTTTTCATCAAAAGTTGTCTAGCTAAAAAGAACTGTCTTTTCACTGATGTAGTGGAGTATTCTTTTTTAACAAAAAGTGATTCCTGTTAAAATGCTCTTCATGAATTTACATTTCCGTAGCTTCATGGATTTACATTTACATATCACCATGAATTGCAGCGATTCTGGCAAAGGATGAACTCTATTTATGCATCGTAACAGACTTTTACATTTTGTTTCTTCTGTTTAAAGAGAGAGTTTTATCTTCCGTTAGCATGTCATTGGCTGTTTGCAGTAGAACCATTCATGTGGAGAGTAAATTAGACTGAAGGGAATCTTCAGTGATGCAATCTTGGGACTCATTGGCAGTCATATGAGGTAGAATCTGCTTAATTAATGTCCTCAATCAGACATCTGCATACTAGTGCAGCTAGCAACTTGCTCTCGTATCTCAACTCCATTCTTAAGACTCAAGTCGTTAGTTGGGCTATAATCAAAGGAAATGCGTGGAGGGAGAAGTCATGGCTGGAAATCCTTTATTACCCACTGCTGGGTGCACTGGAAGCCCAGGGATGTTGGCAGTTGCTCCTCAAAGCTTTTTCATCATCAGATGAGGGTGATTGGGTTCAGAAATTTGGCAAATTAAAATCATCAGACGGGATTTTCAAACTGCATTTGCAACTTCATTGCAATTGAGGCAGTTGTTGGGAAGCAATAAAGATCTTGTTTCACTGATTATTTCACTGACATATTCAGCATTATCAGTCTAAAAAAATAATTGCATATTTTGATTAAGTTGCACTTATTTATGTTTTGCTTTTTCATGGTTTTATGATTTTATCCCAGGCCGCCTGCTTGCTGTTTCCACAGGGACAATCCTCAAGATGTTGAGGGGTGGTAGGCAGTAATACAGACTGGAAGGACCAAGTTAAATGCTCCCCCTTTTAGATCTCAGTTCAGGGATGGCAGCAGCGTAATGTGAGCCTGAGGCAACATCACCTGAGCCAGACGGTGCGCTGGCATTTGGAGAAGAGGCTTGAAAGGAATAAGAGGTTAGGAGTCAAGGCAGAGGATGATGACGGATGATAGACAGGAAGAATCCCATCTTTTTAAAGAGAGCGAAGCAAAGAGAGTCACAACAGGTGAAACCACCGGCGGGACTCATGAGATGTTGGGCGGAGGAGAGAGTGGGAGGAGAAGTATCAGGATATATGCAAGTAAACGCTCACATGTGCACCTAAAATAAACCCCTACAGGCATGCAGGAGATCCACATTCCCAGGAGCTTCGGTGACAGCTACAGATTTCTATATCAAGGTGTTATGTAACAAGGAACCAACTCCTCAGTGCTGTAGTGAAACTGTGACATTTGTCAGGTTTTCTGTGTAAGAACAAAAAGTGTTAACCTCATTCTTTCTGTAACACTCTCTGCCTTTCCTTCTCATTTTTTCATAGAGACAGAACTGAGGAGCCAGGCAGATGGGATTTCCTTCATATTGATATTGATAACTCAATTTCAGTTGCAGACAGTCCAATATGGTTTGATGGCATTGTACTCTCCTTGAGGATGGTGTAAAATGTGCTCGTGTGCTTTCTATTAATGTGGCCTTCCATTTACCTGGAGACATTTTTCTTTGCCAGATACTCCATCTACTCCTATATTAAATGCTTTAATCATTTATGCAGGGAAAATTCCAGCCTTTATTACCATGTTGAAAACCTTAGAAGTGCCTCTCGCTGCATCCTCCACTCTCTGGAAACACCTTTCATTCTCCACATCATTGACTTTTATGAGTGTTGGCTATACGCGTTTTGTCATGTTTGAAAATACCTGCCTCGCTTAGCAGAACAAATCTTGTGGTGTTATTGCTGTTCGACAGGAGACTTCCATTTATGATGTCCACTGTACAAACAGCATAAACATAATGGGCCATTTAATGAAAATGCTGGATGCTACTGGGCCACCTTTCACTGTCAAGTGTAACTATTATGTCTAAAGCTGCAGCTTATTCCAGGGGTTCACAAACTTTGCTGTGCCAAGGATCAGCAGATAGCTTTAACTTCTGGCAGGGACCCTGTCTTTTAAAATTTCTTTAACCCCTTGTACATTAGAATAGCAAATCCCCAAAATTAAACCTAAAACTTCTTTACATATTGACTTTTTAAAGACAATTTAGAATCTTTATCTTTTGGAAAAAAATATTTATGTCCAGACATCATTCAGCAGTGATAGTAACAGCACACAAGTACATATTGTTATTCTTTCATTAAGTGTAGTTCAGAGATTCACAGTGAGGTAAGTTAAAACTCACTGCTCTGCAACAATCTAAAAGCCTGTTAGTTCACACTGCTGTTACTGGAGGACAATTTATCACCTCTCACAGTCACTTATTTTCTAGTGGTTTATTTATGTGCAATAATTCTGAAGGTCGGTAGCACCTTAACTGTTATTTCCAAGTATCTTTATCATTGAGATAAAGCATGACATCAGACTGTACAATTCCTGCCCATCACTAGCTCCTCTACTAGCGTGGCAGCACACATAAACACAAAAATGCTTTGCTAGCTCAGTCTTCTTCTAACTCAGGGTGTTTTCACATCTACGTCGTTTTGCCCAACTTTCAGACTTTTCAGTTTGATGCAAAGCTAAATGACGGGTATAAAACCTCCTATGGCCCATGGTCTGCACCAAACAGCCTGACTTTGGTCCTACTAAAAGAGATGGTCTCGGTCCGAACCAAACTGAACCACTGCCAGGTTCATGCCCAGTGTGAAAGGTTTGGACGTTTGTTTCAATGACAGGAAATCATGGCATTTTCTGCTTTTCTGATTCTTGGGGGGATTGTGGACTGGCCAGGGGCACACATTTTTATTTGAAAAGCCTGAAAAGGTGATTTTTGCATTATATGTCCCCTTTAATTATTATTTTGGGGCTTTTTTGCCTTTATTAAAGAGAGATAGGACAGTCGATAGAGCTGATAAACAAGGATGAGAGAGTGGGGAAGGACTTGCAGTGAAAGAGTCGAAGGCTGGCCCGCATACATGGAACTAGAAATGATCCAATATTTGGTCCTAGGACCTCTACTTTATTGCTCTAGAATCAAAACAGGTATCAAGATTACTCTGACAACCCCTGTCTTTTATGTCTGTGTCTGTGTAATAATGATTAAAGGTGCTGCCGCTGACATGTTGTTGTTATTGTTGATGGCATGATTTACTAGTGACTTGTTTGAAGATGATAAATGCTTAAGTACCAGCAAACAGTCATTCCTGAGCAGCTGTGTTGATTCTTGACAGAAAGTTGGCAGCTCACATTGATGCGTGGGAGTGCTCAGCTCTGTCTGTGAACATTGACAATTACATTGCCATGCTTGAAAAGCTTTGAATTCTCAGACTGCACTACATGACGCAGACATTGTCTTAGAAGTATTTCAAACCCCTCTGCTATCTTGGTTTGAAGGTTTGGTATGGTCACATATGACTGTGGGTGGGCATTATGGCCTTTGACATAATGTCTTGTAGTCTTGAGGGCCATCCACAGTTGCTGTTGTTATAAAACACTGTGTTTATGGCCTTGCAATAAGCTGAGGCGTGAGAGCAGCAACGCCTGAGGCTTAGATGAGGCGTGGGGGGTTAACTGGAATAGCATGGTATACATGTGTGTTTACTTTTATGTGCGTTTGTTCTACCCTCGTGGCTCCCCAATAGGCCAGTTGGCGTGTGCGTCAGTTTCCTCTGACAGTTACAGGGTGTCTCCTGCCCTGTGGTCAGTGACAATGCACACATAATGTGACAACCTCCAGCTGTGAGGGTGTGAGTCTGCTAATGAGATACCCTCTGGATGTGTGTGTGTGTGAGAGAGAGAGAGAGAGAGAGAAGGTATGTATGTACACATCTGTTAATAACTGAAACAAGAGGTGATACAGGGACCATTCTGTCAGTAGCTGAACTATCAAATATCCCAACAGTGGTGCAGATACATTATTAAGCCAGTGACATTAATCAGCTAAAGTGAGCCCTGACAGTTCTTTTCTATACCACAGTACTGCTAATAGCTGGGGCAGGAATGCTTACATTTTGGAGGCAAAAGGTCAAGGTCGTTGGCCCTAACTGAACATATTGTTGAGGTACAAAGTCAAGGTCACTGTGATCTTGTAAGCCTAAGATAGATAGACAGATATATTATGAGGATTTTTGACAAACTTTGCTCAATCATTCACTCGGATTTGAGATTTTGGAGATTAAAGGTCAATGTGACATTACATATTTTTGCATCAGTTTGACCCCTATACATTTGCCAGGCCCTGAAATTGAAAGTTATCACAAACTTAAACTTAGATAAAGACATTTTTGCCAGTCCAACCAGTCCCTACCTACCACCCCGGACCTTCTGACTCACTACTGTACTTTTACTGTCTGTAGGGAGCCATATTTTACAACAGGTGGCAGTTCTAACATACAGGAAATTGGTTATTAAAACCTTGAGAAAAATTCAGTGTTGACTTGAAGGAAATGTTTGGAGGTCTTGTAGGGATTGTTGAAATGTTTTTCAAACAGACTGATATTAATACTGATGCATCTTAATGACTCAAAGAAAAGAGAAAATTAGACGAGTGACTTGTTGCATTTTTTAATATCTGTAACTCCTGCCATGGGGTAGGTGACTTTTAAATAAAAAATACAAACAAGAAGAGTGCTTTACTAACAATGTAAGGGAAAAGATGAAAGCAGTGTTCCCCAAAAAAATTTTGTAGACATGGGGGCTGGGGGTACTCTGGGGTCAAGGGGCATGCATCCTGGGAGAAAAATTTAGTCTTTTCAAGTTAAATACACAAATCCTGCACACTTTGAGAGCAAAGTGAGATCTGAGGAAAAGTTAGCTGCTGAGGAAAAGAGGATGTCCACTCCTGAGTGGACATATTAGACAGCGACAACACCAGGTCGGGCCCCTCGCCTTATTTTGCTGACTATGTCTGCATTTTTATCCGTATACAACCACCGTAAGAGATCATTCACAGATAAAGTACACTCTCCTCTTTGTATAGTTGGGTAGCGCAAGTGATGTCTGATGAAGACTCTGCGGATAAACAGAGACGTTAAAGTCTGAACTGGACGTGATTCAAACAGGACAGCTGACCTCTATATATCCCTCCCACCCCCTTTCTCTCTTGATCTAAGGCTGCTCAAAAGTGTCTTTGCTCTAAGTCTAACCCCTCCATTTATCAGAATGAAGACTGCAATACAGTCAATAAAGTGGAAATAGTATTTTAACTTCACAAAAAAGAAGGAAATGCTCATCAAGTAACGTTGAGCATGGGTGAAAGATAGCGAAGACTACTAATTGTGGTGTTTAACAGATCCTAAAGGAGCAGCTCAAATAACTCTTAATTCTCTTAAGGGCTCCAACACCAACAAATAAGGCGACACAGTCTTTATGCTAAGATCATTTTGCCGCCTGTTGGTTGTGGTTTAAAAAAATAGACTTGTTAGAGATTTGTGAGTACCTTTCTTAAAATGTCTCAGCAACCTTTCACGCAAAAATACAGTGATATATTGTACCTTAGTTTTACAGTTACCACAGTGAAAATATGATACTGCCCTACAACTTTAGATTTGAAGGAGCTCATTAAAATGCATACTGTATAAAAATCAAGCTCTTTTATGTAACCATGCATTAAAATAGTCTCCTCTTACTCATTAGGTGCATGCAGGGGGAGTTAAAATGAATTGCTCTGGACTCTGGGTGATTTGATGTGATTAATATGAGTGGGTAGAGAATGAAAGAAGGGTGGGGGCCATGTGGGCAGCATAGTGGGACACAGCAGGGAGGATGAGAGGATGATGTGATGGTGTCTGGGCTGTAGCTAGGGAGGTTAGAGGGAGCTCAGGGAGCTTTTTCCCTCAGCTGCCTCCTGGAGGGGAAGGCTGAGTCTTCACCCACTTCATGTGTCATGAATAAATCACTGCTGAGATCTCCTCTCTGTCTCGGCCAGCATGGACCAGTATGCTTTCATAGTTATAGCTCATCCCAGATGGCCTAGTTTACCCACAGAGGATAAGCCAAGCTGTAATTTACCAGCTGGGAACTCTTTATGATTGCTTCATCCATCATCAATTACCCGGCACAAAGGAAGTCAGACACTTTATAAGCATTCAGGGGAATGTAACAACGTGGACAGCTCAAGAACATAACCTGCAGAAACAACAGGAAAACAATGTTCAAAAGGAGGATGGATGAAGCTGACTAATATAAACACAGAATAGGGAGAGTGCTTTTTGGTGACTATTACTGCACATGGATCCTGATTCCTCTAAACTAAAAATCACTGCCCTCTTTAATACAGTCGCAGAGGAGGCTGTTATATAAAAGCGAGTGGGAAGAGGAGATGAGTGCCAGAAAAAAAACACAACAAAATTTGAGTCAAAATTAGTAAATGATGTGGTCTTGTCAGCTCGGTACAGTTCTGCACACCCATGCACACAGTAATGGAGTTGTAAGGGAACAGAGAGAAACCATTTCCTCCCTCAGTGTCATTAAACAATGGAGACGTCCTCCTCCCTGGAGAGGACAGAGAGGGATTAAGAGGGTTAGGAGAGACCTATGTTTTGCCATGGCTGTGATTGATTATGTTGTTCATCTTACCTTTTGTGTGTTTTTTTTTTGTGTGCCTGTAGGTCTCTTTATTACAGAGGCATGTGAATGTGCAGAACAACGACAAGGACAGGATGCACAATTGAGAGGCAAATTTAAAATATGTGTGTATTGTACAGAAAAGCATCAGTAGCTGTAGCTTAACAACACTCTGAACTAGGGATGGGACCGATCCGATCCGATATCGGTATCGGGTCTGATATAGACGTAATTAATAGATCGGATATCTGACTGACAGCGCCGATCCAAGTGACCGATCCAAATCCATCCTACAGTTTGCGGTAGACCATGAACACACCACAGTCTAACACGAGACAGTCTGTGTGTTACTGAGCTAGTTTTAGTTGGTGATGTTATTGGTGGTATAATTACCTTGTAGATTAAACGTAAATCTATATTTAGAAGGGTTAAAACTAGTTTAAAGATGACAGAACACAAAGAAGGGTGGGTGTGACGTTAGCCTGATGACGGGCAGCGCTAGCATTGAAAGCTTGCGCTGCCCGCCTTCGTTCCTCTTTGCAGATTAATATCGTGCTTTGATATTTTGCCTCTTTTCACTTTGGGTGAGTAGTCATACGTGATTTTAACCCTCAACGGCCAACATACCATGTTATTTCCATTTACAGCTTTGGAAAACTGTCATACCGCGGTCTTCCTACTATACGCTTACAGGTTAGCCGTTAGCTGTTAGCCACCGCCGTCCCTCTCATTGTTTACATGCAGCGGTGAAGGGTCAGAGAGGAAGGCTGCGGCCGTTAACTGAAGCTACAGCGGTCTCTAGTGGCGGGAGGTTCATTAACGAGCATTATAGACAGGGATTTATAACTAACACTCACTGTTGTTTTTTGGATAATGTTGATATTTATTTTTTAGTAGTAGTTCAAATAAATTTGTTTGGAATACATTTAAATTCAATTCATTTTCTTATTTTTTTTTGCTTTTTAATAAGAGGAGCTGGGTGGTTTACTTCAGCCTCATGTAACCTCACACATTATACCAACAACAATAATAATTGTTAAAAAAAATGTATATATATAAACAGTGGAGATATCTCTGCAGTGTGTTTTTGATGGATGGAAGGAGACCGCGACACTGGATCTCTCATTGACCACGTTTATTGGCTGGCAAGATAACATGAAACACAGAAACTCCTGTAAATTGCCCAGCCCGCTCCAGACCCTCTCCCACAGGGAGTCATTCAAAAGGGCGGAACAAATATATATCTACAAATATAACAATGCATATCTGGCAAGATAACATGAAACACAGAAACTCCTGTAAATTGCCCAGCCCGCTCCAGATCCTGTACAAAACAAAACATACAGTACATAATGCCAGCTTGGAACAATGTGCACATAAGTTAGCATAAACCTGCCATGTGCGTCAGACCAACATCCATAAAAGTAATTAAACAAGAAACTTCAAGCACATAAACATGTAAACAAGTGGAAAAATATGTAAAGGCATTGTAAAGACTAAGATATATACAAGATATGACATTTAACATAGGGATGGAAATGGATAAAACTTGAACAAGACAATGGACACCCACCTCTCCCACAGGAAATCATTCAAAGGGGAGAGGAGAGGGGGCAAAAAGAATATATACAAATAACCAACAAAGAAGAAAACAAAGGCAGGAGGGGCTACAAACAACAACACAGAGCATCATGGATAAAGGAGTTTCTCTCAGGCTAATGGACAAATGCCAGGTAATTTTGTGTAATTTTAACAATAAATGATGAACTACAGAGGTGCATTTTGTTTCTGTTACATTCACCCCCCTAGAATTACACAAAATAGAAAAACATGATACAAAACTCACCAAACTAAACTGGCTTCAAGACAATATCACTAAACAAGTGACAATTCAGCATACAGCTACCTTATAGAACAGGTTAAGAGGCCTGAGACAAGCTTGGCGCCTAGCAAAATCTCAGGATAACTTTACAGACAGTAAGTGGTGCCTTTTACACCACACAAAAAGCCATTTACAGTGGACACAGAATGAAAAGAAATACACCAGTATAATCTCTCAAAACAAACTATTCACAGGAGCAACCGATGTTTACCACATATTAAAAGTAAACACGAGCTCATAACACACATCAAAGAATCAAACATGTATAACAGAAGGCTGAACTTTGTCAAGACCAAAGAATGATTCAACCTGAGCCATAGACTCAATTAAATGACAAACAGGCCCAACAACTCTACCAAACCTGGTAGTAAGCCTATGGCCTAAGGCCCCATTCACCTGGAAACAAATTCAGGTGTATATGCAAAAGTTTTTTGTCGGATCGGCATTTCATTTACACGGAAACAGCGTTTCGGGTGACTGTAAACGATACTTTTTGAAACCGGGTCCCAGAGTGCATAAATCCGTAAACGAATACCGTTTCATCTCCGTGTGGACGGCTATCCGCATCTTTTTTGAAACGATTACGTCACACACAGCGTAGCGCCCTAAAGGCACCTGCGTGGGTTAGGCCAAAACAATAATAGCGGACAACACGGTTGTGTTCGTGCTGCAGAAGCCACAGAGCTTGTTGTGGCTTTTACAGAAAAATCTAATGCTCCTTTACCACCACCGCGAAACGCATACACCGTATGTTCTTAAATCCAACGCGGAGAACAACCAGAAGGGCAACTAAATGGAAGTTTGAGTTAGTTTTCTGTGATATTCTGTGATATTGACCCTAGAATTAAGACATCTCATGCTTGAAATAAGTCAACCCATGTCTGCTAAAGACCTTCAAAGACTATATAGACAGAGCATGGTCCGGTAATTTGACTGCTGTGACTAAATGACCCGCAAAAAAAGATGATATAGAGCTAAAGAAATGCCCCTGCTAATGGCACTCTTACTTTAAACATGACTTGCAGAAGTGGAATTTAATGTTGTTTCCTTTTCCATGATGAGCTCAATACTCCTTCTGTACTATGTGCAGCAAATGATTTACTATTGCTGAGTCCCTATGATGTGCCTCAAAGTTTTTAGAACTTTAGATAGACAACAACAAGATTACAACCATGCCTGTGTTAGATCCATGCATGCTGACTCATGACATGACATGAAATGTCATGAGTATCTTTGTTATCATCTCACTTTTCATCTACAGATGGCTTTACTTATCTGTCGTGAACTTGTCTTGTTTGCATTTCTGCTGTTACTGCACCCTATATGTAAAACATGAAGTTTGTGACAGCCTCTTGAGTGACTAACCACCGAAGTATCTCAAGGGGTTCCCCTTATGACCCACTTCAGCCATCCTGTTGTCAAAAATATTTAAAAATGCATTACTTGCTCCAAGAAGCATGGCATGTGAGACATTTGAAGCTGCATGTTTTAATTATCTATGGACCATCTATGCAGTAATGTCCTCTATATATATATGTCAGAAGGCTTCACTGCTGTTAACTGTATTTAATCAAAATGTGCTATTTAAATTGTAATCTGGTATTAAAGAAAATGATCAAAATCTTTTTCAAGTTAGCTCTGCTGTCATAATGGTGTGGTAGCCAGTTGTCTGTGTGCTGAAACTCTCAATACATCTCAGAGAAAATATTATTCCCTGAAGTGAAACAGGCAGCTAATTGTCTGCTTTACCAGCACAGTCACAGTTAGAATGGGAGAAAGACAGAATTAGTATTGACCCTACAAAGGCCTGTGTCTGGGTAATGTGCTGAGAGCTGCAGAGACGTGGCTGAGGAAAATGTAGTAAACGTGACTTCTTCTCCACTTGTGTAATCAGCAGCTAACTAGGTTGACACTCTTGAGCTGTTTGCTTCTTATTTGCTGCAATCTCTTTGACCTAAACAGCCAAAGAAGCATTTGAGGCTGAGACATAGATTTGCCCCTTTTGGTGGCTCTCTTGAATGAAATATCCATCTAACTTTGTAGCTAGATTAGCTCTTTTGAATAGGGTTTCAGATATAACTCAGAGGGGATTTTCTCCTGTGTCATTCGGGACAAGATTGGATAGGAGGAATGAAGTTTTACAGTAGGGCTTTACCTTATTATTCCATCTATAATACCAGCTAATTGGAGCTGTCGAGCTGCTGATAATCTGTATTAGACTGCACCATTCAAAAATGCACCACACAACCTCAACATTTCAAAGAGCAGTGATTAGGGAGCGAGTGTGTGTTAATGCCAGAAGCAGATAGAAAGAGAGAAAATGCAAGTAGTTAGTGAGTGAATAGACCAAACCCAACAGCGGGTTGTCTGACAGAGAATGTAATGGGAGTAGATTGGTTATTCAAACATTTCTGAGGCCTTAATTTTTATGAGCTAGATAAAGAGCTCAAGACTTATGATGATAGCCTGTGGCTCTAAATATGAGTATTGGCATTTTTCTGTGACATCCTTAAAGCTAAAATTAGTTGTTTTTAAAAGACATACATGTATGAACTTGCATATAATAATCTCTAGTGTAATTGATCAACTTTTTTTTTTTTTTTTTTTAAATGACTGTGATGGTGTCAGGCCCATGCGGTGTCAAGGCGACCCTCTGTTGTTGAACAGCAAAGCAAAACCTGCAGTTCCTCTGGTGTCCACTTGGGGATGGATGAAAAACTTAAGGACTCTCTAGTAAATCTCGTTATTTTGTTCATTTTTACAGCAGATGTCAGCATATTTACTGCCTGTTAAATGGCTTTGGTATCTTTTAAAAAAGAGATTTTTTATACAGTCTATGCTCAGGCTGCACCCTCAGACAGTGGTTTTCTAATTTACGTGTTGTAGACAGTCTGCTTGCAGTCAGTTCATGTCTGACAGCCACTCTAACAGACGTTCATCTAAGACACGAGATATTTCAGAATGGGAATACAAGCTAAAACTTTGGAATTATAAGTGGATCCAATTTCCATTAAGGGTTAGGGTAAGGGTTAAGATATTGGTCACGATAACAAACGTCAAAGTCAAAAACATGACCCATAAAACCTCATTAGGAAACATTTAATAAAGCTGAATAAAAAGTCTGCTTAAAGGGAAAAACTCATCCTCCATGAAAACATTCCAAGCATTGCTTACATAGCTCGTTGCTAATGGAGCTATGTCGCTAAAGGAGTTATGTGGCTAAAACTAAGCTCAAAAAGCACCTACGTAAGTTACGTATCTATGTTATCAATATAGCCAAGTTAGCTATAGCTACATTTTCTAAAGCTCATGTTACTAAATCTAGCTCAGCAGTGCATTACATAGCTACTTAATTAATATAGATGAAGCTACATACTCAAAACAGCTATGTTATCCATGTACATGTATGTTTTCTATGCTTGTGTTGCTCATGTAGTGAAAGATAACTTGGATACATTGGTTTGTGTAGTGTGAGTTATTTAGCTTGCACAGTTATGTTAGCTTTATCTGAAGCTAATGTAGCTAAAGCTGTGTTCACAAAGCAGCTATTTTATCTACATAGCTACATTAGCTTTAGCTATGTTTGCTCATGTAGCAAAATGTAACTTGGCTACATACTAGGGGTAGGAAAAAAATTGATACAGCATAGTATTGCAATATTTTGTCTGGTGATATATATTGTATTGTCTCATCCACCAAGTGTTGTATTTTTCAAATTCATTGCTTATATGAAATGTTGTCTATGATAATGGAAAAATAAAATCAATTCTTTGGACAATTGTTTGTCCAGTGAGGTTGGCATAGAGCAGGACAAAGTTATTACAACAAACATGGCAGGACTAGGGGAAGGGCATTAGGAATGCAAGCAGGGCACAAATGAGATGGACATGACACATGAGGTTTGCAAGAAGTGCCAAATGAAAATAAAATACTGCAGAAAGACGACAAACATGAAGGCAAGACAAAATCTAAGTCAGCTGAAAAGTTGGAAAAAAATTGTATAGATCGCAATTTATCGTATCGCAATACTCACAGTATTGCAAAATGTTTAAAATTGCAATAATATTAAATCGTGGCCCAAGTATCGTTATATCGTATCATGGGCCTACTAGTGATTCCCACCCCATACCCCATATGTTTATGAAGTGTTAGTTATTAAGCTAATATAGTTATGTTAGCTTTATCTGAAGCTAATGTAGCTAAAGGTAAGCTCACAAAGCAGCTACATAAGCTAGCATAAGTTAGCTCTAGCTACATTTGCTAAAGCTCACGCTACTAAATCTGGTTTAGCAATACATAATGTAGCTACGTAAATAATGTAGCTAAAGCTACACGCACAAAGAAGCTATGTTATCTGCATAGCTACATCAGATATAGCTATGTTTGCTCATGTAGCTAAAGGTAACTTGGCTACATTGGTTCATGTAGTGTTAGTTATTTAGCTAGCCTAGTTATGTTAGCTCTATCTAAAGCTAATGTAGCTAAAGCGAGCCATCGTTTGTGTTAGTACTTCTAAAACGGGTCTATACATAATTTTCTTCAAGATTAGACTGCTGACCTTTTTTTCTGTTTTGTTTATGAAATATTGCTTAGGCTGAAATGTTGTTAGTTTATGAATGTAACCGCCAGACGACAGTTGGTTGCTGATTGGTCACTTAAAGCTGACTAGAAATCTGAGCCTACCCCCATGTAAGGCCCATATTAGAAATGGCCAACATTACAACCAAAACACAATTCACAGTCTGTTCTAGATAGGGTGAATGTCTTTACTGCTTATTTTCCTTCTTTATGATAACAGTAGGGGAGATTAATTTTGATAAAGTGCATTATTGAATTATATTAAGACTATGCATAATTAGGATTCTCTGTGAGTGACAGGCAAATGCTGCTGGCTGTTTTGTACTAGTCACCTCAGCTAAATTGAGTCACTGTTTCTGGCTTCTTGGTTTTGCAGTCTCATCTCCAAAAATGGTCACTTTTGGCCCAGGGAAACAAAATGGCAATTTCTATACTTGAAGTTTCAGATCTTTAGTCCAAAAATCAGTAGGTTAAATCACATTGGCCAGGCCTGTTTCCAATATAGTCTGTGATTTTAACTACAAAGTCTGTGATGAGTCATTTTGCGACACTGTAGCAACTTCCTTCAACCAATTTGTTCATCCAGAAATACTCCCAACCATTTTCTATTCTCTGCCTTTAAAACCAAAGAAAACCTCTCACCTTCAGGCTTTCACACCCTCTAGCTCAGTGCAATAAATGTCTGACCTCCTTTTGTCCCCATACTCTCTGCCCTCCACTGCTCTCTATCTCTGTCTTCTTTCTGTCTTCGTTTTCTCACAGCTGCTGTAGAGTGACGGAAAGGAGCTGTGAAAACCTGAAGGAGGGAAGAATTTTTGACTAGGCAGCCACTCACACACTCACTAATTCAACTTCAAAGCTCCCATCACTCCCTGCCTCATGACAAGCCAGATCAGTGGGCAGCCTGGAGAGAGGTAGAAGAGGAGGTGAGAGAGTAAGAGGTTGGAGACAGAATGTAAAACAGACAAATCACTGTTGAAATTCTCAGTTTGCATCTGGGCATCACTTTGTGCTAGTGTGTTATGCAGAATCCTGTCTCTATTTCCTCTCTTGGCACAGTCACCAGCCACTCAGCCTAGCATGTGGCATCTGGAAGCTGCCTGTGAGCCCACTCTAACAAGGCCTCCAGAGTGTGTGTCTGTGTGTAAGATGGAGAAAATGTCTGTCCATCTGGGCTGCAAGTGTGCAAACGCTTCTGCTGTTTGGTTACCGTATGTTGGTTTTAAAATACAGTATGTACAGGGAATGGTGTTTCCTGCTGTTGACAGGGAAACACCCCTCTTACTCTCTCTATGTGGCTGTGCTCCTGTCTGAGCTGCTCGCCTCCTCTGCCGGGGTCACCCAGGTAAACTTTATCATCTGTTCCACTGAGTCAAAACAGTGAGTAGCTGCAGCAGCACTTACAACAGTTTATCACTGATGGAAATGAAGCTTAAAAACAAACAAATTAGCAGTTTGTATATAAAAACACACTGTTTTCCTCTTTAAATATTAAACTAGCATATTTCAATCTAGTGTTTTGCCATTTAACTCTCTTTGACTGAATATGTTAAATAGGACGAGAAGAGACACAGGTAACATGAAGTTAAAAAAAAATTTGAACAATTAATCATAGCCCTCTGTTTTGCAGTTCTAATGACACCATCCATGCTTTCGTAGCCCTTATGGTAACTTTTCTAGTGAGCCTTGAACATGAGTGAATTGCTTGAGCATTTATCAATTAAATCCACACCAGTAACTCTGATACTGAACATTTTTTCAAATCTATTTTAAGCAATTTTTTTATCGCTTTTGCTGCTAGCAGCTAATGCTTTCCATATTGTCTGTTTGGTTCCCACAATACAGTGTGGCCCTTGGAGCCTGTGAGGTGGCCCTCAGAGTCTGTGATGTGGTCCTTAGAGCCTGTGATGTGGCCCTTGGAGCCTGTGATGTGGCCCTCAGAGTCTGTGTAATGGTCCTCATAGCCTGTAATGTGGCCCTCAGAGCCGGTGATGTAGTCCTCAGAGTCTGTGATGTGGTCCTCAGAGCCTGTCATGTGGTCCTTAGAGCCTGTGATGTGGCCCTCAGAGTCTGTGATGTGGTCCTTAGAGTCTGGGATGTGGCCCTCAGAGTCTGTGTTGTGGTCCTTAGAGTCTGGGATGTGGCCCTCAGAGTCTGTGTTGTGGCCCTCTGTGTCTCTGTAGACTGGAACTGCTCTGAACAATGGCACAAATTAAGCAAACACAAAAAAGTGCAAGGACTTCTTGTAAATATTTGAATTTTTTGAAGACTTTTTGTCACAGAATGGATTATATTTTCAATTTTTGGTAAAGTATGTGGGAAAAAAAGCCCCAGTCATTGTTGTTTACTAAGTGTTTTTATAGTCCATTACTTTTTTAAATCTCAGTGACATTATTTCAGCACACATATTTTTAAAGCCCAGGTTTTCCTGAACAAAAGGATGTTTAGGGCTTGATTGTGCACCACAGGGTTGATGTTTTACATGCTTTTTAAGAAAATTAATACAGGAGAGACAAAATGGTTAAATAGCTTGGGCCAAAAAGGTTAAGCCAGTGTCTGTTGTCGTGCTACATTTATTTGCATTCTTTTTTCACTTTGGTGACTGCAAAGTAGAACAAACACTGTCTTTCTGTTTATTGCAGTTCATAGATCTTATTTTTAATGAAGGGTAACAGTTTCTTCATTGGAGTGGTGACAGTTACAAGCCAAGACCAGACTGTGCTTATATCCTGATTTGGAACTGAAGAAAAATGTAAGAACCAATTTGTTTTCCCAGCTGAGGCCAAAATGTGCATAAACAGGCAATAATATGAAGCATCCTGTGAAGGGGAATCTGTGTAGGCTTAATAATGGATTAAAATAACTGGCAGCACAGCCCTAAAGTAGTTAAATATGCCAGACGCAGCTGTGTCTGACATATTTTTTATGTCTGGCTTTAGGCTTGTATACAAGATGAGCAGTGAAAGTGCATCAGGTGTGCCTTATTCTTAATTTGAATCAAATAAACAGCATTTGATTCCAGGGGGCATTTAAACATCTGCACAGTAGTCTGAGATTCTAGTAGCATGACACATGTTTTTTCTCTTCCACTGTGATCGTCTATTTGCAGCTCCCATGTGCCTGGATGTTCCTTTCCTTGTTTCCATGGAGACTAAAAAGAGGTGTGGAGAATCCTGAAACCCCTCTGTGGCCACTGGCTTTGTCATATGTGCTGCCAGCCGCCACCACTTACCTTTAATAGCCCTTCACAGCTGGACCCTTTGAAAAGGAATAATTTCTTGACATTGCCAGTTAGAAAGGGCAGGTGGTTGTACCAGTTCCAAACTGAAATCTGGAGCCCTTTCTCATATATTTAAAGCCTGTGAAATTTTAAATATTACACTTTTACTCATGCAAATGAAATCCTTCACAATTTGTCACCTTCAGACAACTCCAAATGTGCTGCTTTGAGACGTGATGTCAGCTCAGCAATTACTCAATTATTCTAGTATGAGTACCCACCAGCAGCTTAAAGCTCCTGCTGCACACCCAACCCCTTAATTTTGATCTGAATTATGACAGTTATACACGCTTTATATCCCTCCCCTTGTTCCCTTACACAATAGCATTGACCTGCTTTGTTGTCTGTGGGTTGTGTCCTCCTTTTAGCTCTGAGAGGCTCATTTGTTGATCTCCTAACTAGATTAGCGCTCGTCTGATTAACTGGCTAACCCCTGCTGCCTGTCGCAGCCGACGTGGGTTGGGCGTGGATTTATGCACACTCACCGTCCCGTTCTTAGTCAGTTCATGGCCCTCAATGGACTTTCCCTTTTCGCACCTGGTGCACTTGCAAACAATGTCAAGGACTGTCAGGATTAACTGAAGATGCAAAGTGCTGAACGGGTGAGTTTAAAGCACAGTGGCATTGACTTGGTTGTTTGCATGTCATTTTAGTTTATCAGTAGCTACTTAGAGTGCTGCTCCCCATAGAGATGCTAATGCAAGGCTTACAGGGGCGTGGTATGGCTGAAAAACTGCAACACTTTGGCCATGCGATTGTTTTCTGGAAAAGTAACTGTATTTCAGTAAAAAGTGAGGTAACTTTTCTTCACTATGCTGGTAATGCAAGAGGTAGTTACTTCTTAATGTAATATCCGTTATCTAGTATATCATGACAATTTTCCCAATAAAACTGATTTTTAACCTACTTTCAGACATTCTAGCTTCATGGTGATTTACATAGCTGGTCCCACATTTTTGTCTACACTGCAATGTAAGATATTTGTGTTCCCCTCGGTCTATCTATTTTGTATCAAGCACATCAGGTCTTTAAGAAAATCCAACTTGAAGTCAACCAGTACCATCCAGTTTGTGACCAAAAACCTGCCCACTCCATGATATAGCTTATTTGCAGATGACATCACACTGCACAGCAGCGAACAACTTCCCTTGGGGGATATTGACGATTTTAAAGACCCTATAAAGTGAAAATAGATCTGTATTTAGGTTTTCTGTATGACAGGTCACTGTGTTATGAACCCCCAGGTCAAATTTCAGTCAAATAAAACATCTCTAAGTTTATAAAATTAAACTTCAAAATCCTGAAAAATGAGGCAGTAAAATCCCCTCCAGGATGGTGTGGGCATGTCTGTTGATGAGCTGAAGCCATGCCCACTCAGGAGAAATATGACCCTCTCAAATCAAAAACATGTTACAATCTGAATTGAGGAAAGCACTCGCCATTAGCCTGCCCCTTGACCGTTAGTCGACCTTAGAAGAAGAGACAAAGTCCCTTTTCTGGCTAAATCGCTGTTATGATGCTTTCAATGATCCATAGACCACTGTTGCTGATTGTTTTGGCAAATGTTTCTCACAATGAACAAAAACAGCATGTACTGACTGTTAACCTTCAATTAAGGCAGTGACATCAGCTAACAACAGACTGTACTGAGATGAAATCCTCTGTGATTTTATATTGTAGTGTTAGAGGGGCGAGGTCCTTCCCCACTGTGGGCTTGTGACATCCTAAACCCACATATTGGCCCCGCTCAAATTTAACCCAGCCAGGAAATAGGTGAAAAATTTTCCAAAGGTCTCAATCCAAAATTCAGTCACATGTAGATCTCAGTGTAGTGTTAAAACAATAAAAACACACTTGTCACAGCAAAACAGATGAAAATAAAATATATGCCGTCTCCTCCGTGCATCATAGACTTTTGCCAGTATTACCTGCTGAAAACAACTCTGCAACCCACATTTGGGTCCAGACTACCAGTTAAGAGCCACTGGTTTAGATGATATTAAGATGCTAATATGCTAATGTATGATGGTAAACATTGCTGTTCTTTATTTAAACATACGAGCATTTTCAGTATATTAACATGCTTCAGTTAGGCCAGTTAACTGTTAAGCAGCATCAAGCCATTGTAGATCAAGCAGACTTCATCAACGCACTTCACCATCCTCACTCAAAGCTGCATTAATTCAATTCAATTTCCGTTTTCAAGCTTATTTGCAACTTCTAACCTTTAAGACATAGATTGCTTGACAATCAGAGCCCATGGGACTTCCCCATGACCCACCACCTTTTCATTTTGGCCCCTGGCTAAGCAGCCATGACAGCTTGAACTCTAAGGACGAGAAGACGAGGACAGGATATGCAGGGGTGGAGAGAGGTGAGTCACAGTGGGGTTTGTAAGCAGAAAATACATGCATGGTCAAACAAATTTTGCCTCCAAGTGTTGAAGTTGGGGCGACAGCCATCGAGGGGGGACTAGGGAGGGTGAGCTGCAGGAGAATTGTGCTGTGCGATTGTCTGTGTATGGCAACACTCCCTACGCCATCCAATCACTCAGGCGGTCTACTGGAGTGACATTTCAGGAAATTTCCACTGATGTGGTACTGGGGCCCCAGCTGTCAAGATGGAGCTGGAAGGAGGGGTCTGGGTGTGAGGAGCAGTACATACCGCTTATCAGACTTGGCAAGATCTCTCAGCTTTATGGCTTATGGGGAAGAACATTGATAAGTTCTCTCTCTTTTTCTTTCTCTGTGCCGCACTGCTTTCAGTGATGGAGTGAACGATAGCCCTCCCTGTGATGTTGGCAGCATGGGACTTATCTCGTAGAATGATGTTGGTTTTGTTTTCTGAGATTAGTAAGATCAGATGAATGATGCTTTAAGCTACACATTTATGAAACCACATAAGTGCATTTAATATAGATGGGTTCAGGAAGTATTTTTTATATAGTGGGATTTTCCTTAAGGGTTCTCCTAATGTCTTTGGCCACATATTTCAAGCAACTGACAATATTCTCATGGTGGCCATGTCAAAGTACAATGTCCTAGGTTTAAAGCTTTGTAAGCTTATAAAATGTGACAAGTTCTAACTACTTTGCTAATAGGTAGCAACCTAAAAGACAATGAGTGGTAAAAATATGTAGCAAAATCTGCCTCTTTTAAGCCAAAACAACATATTTTATGGCTAGACGCAAATATTACTACTTGGGCTTTTAAACAGTGAAATTGAAATTACCTTAATTTTTCAGTTGATGTAACATTTGCTCCGAATAAGTTGAATCGTTTTGTCTCCTAATAGCGAAAGTTATGACATATTTTACTTAAACTTGAAATCTGGCCCAGTGGCCCCAACATGATTAATCTTAATGTCTTATCAGTTTCTCAGTAGTCATATAGATGTGAAATAATAACCATTGATCAAATACCCAATATGTGACTAATATAAAAAACCCAGCCATTTATGAAATCGTTAACAAAAATACAAGCTTGAGGTCAGAGTAAAATTGGTGCCTATGAAAATGATGAACTGGATGTAGGGTGTCCTTAAAGATCCTTGCCTAAAACAAGCCAGTACATGTCAGTGTTAAAAAAACATCTGTTTTGTAGCTGCACTCATGGTACAAGCAAAAGGTAACCTCTGATGCAGAAGAAGTAAACTGGTGCTAAAGTGCAAAAAAATACAGTCAATTTCAGGTATATTAACGCGTTAAAGCTGTAGTAAGCGATTTATTTTTAGTGTCGTATGCCCACAAAAACAACACAACCCATCAGGGTCTTGTATTGAAGCCATCTAAAAGAAAAGCACACTTCTGCAACGCCTCCTTGCGCTGCACTCTCACTTGAGGAAAACCAGCAAGGGACAATGCTCCAACCAATGAGGAAGCTAGTACTCGCAGCCAATCACGGCTCAGGATGGAGGAAGCGTTCCTATTGGCCACTGTAGTAGCTGCGCTTCCACCTCTCAGCTCAGTGATAAGTTGATACAATGGCGGAGTTACCAGCGGTGTCCGGTCCTATGTAGAATTTGTTCATGCTGAGATGGAGTGTTTTCTAACTGTAATTTGGCCATTTATTTCAGTGGAAAAGTGGAGCAAAATCACTCCATGAGAGCTTTGCCACCATCAGTATTCGATTCAGCAGACGTGCAAATTTGCAAGGAGGTATGTGAGAAGAGGGGTGGAGCTATGGAGCCCAAATGCGGAGAAGAACAGGAAGGAAGGGGTAGAGTTGAGTCTACACAGTTCTCATTTAATGTTACATACTCGAGCTTTAACTTTGACAGCCCTAATATAAATATTTTTATATATATATAAACTTAAAACAAAAAGTAAGGTAAATTGTGTTTGGCACATTATTTCTTTGTTGTAACAACGCTTCTTGGTAATAAATCTTATAATGTTGGAAAGCCTGTTTATTACCCTTTTAAATGATGCCACATTTGTAAGGATCATGCATTTGTGGGATGAGCAGCAGAGCTGAGTATGTGGGTTGTGCCCATGAAAAATGGGCCATATTTCTCTGCCAATGCCAAACAGCTGATTCTGTCATTGACTCTTGTTTGGTGTTTGGTGGATTGGATGATTGAAGTTTAAAGAAACAAGACATATTGATAATTTAACAATTTATTCATTTAACTAACAGGAGCCTCAATAGTGTGTGGAAGAATCACACACAGCCACAACAGCCTGGCTCCTCCTCATGCTGGTCACCAGCCTGGTCATACACTGCTGTGGGATGGCATCCCGTTCTTCAACCAGCATTTGTTGCAAGTCAGCCAATGTGTTTGTGTAGGTCACTCTGGCACGAACAGCACACCCAAGCTGATCCCACAAGTGTTCAATGGAGTTAAGGTTAGGACTGCTTGCAGGCCATTCCATCCTCTCCACCCCCAAATTCTGGAGGTAGTCTCTGATAAACCCTGCTCTGTGGGGGCAAGCGTTGTCATCTTGGAGGATAGAGTTCTTGCTGACAGGGTGAAAGAACAGTATTCTTGGGGTGTTGTCTTCTTGGGACGCCCACTTCGTGGCCTGTCTGACATTCCCTTTATATTGAACTTGCCCTTCAATTTGGAGATGGTACTAGGGTTCACTCCAAACAATGCCGCAACTTAGTTTTGCAGAACACCAGCTTGAAGTTGCCCAACCAACGGGCCCTATCCAGATCAGTCAAACATGGCATGCCGATTCTTGAAGCAGACAGCTACTGACCAGTGTAGCAGGGCCCATGCTCAGAGGTGCTGCCAATCAGGCACCTGACTGGCAGCACCTGTGGGTACCAGAAGTTCAAAACAAGAGTCAATGGCAGAATCAGCTGTTTGGCATTTGCAGAGAAGATTTGGCCCATTTTTCATGGGCGCAACCCACATACTCAGCTCTGCTGCTCATCCCACAAATGCATGATCCTTACAAATGTGGCATCATTTAAAAGGGTAATAAACAGGCTTTCCAGCAGTATAAGACATATTACCAAGAAGCATTGTTACAACAAAGAAATAATGTACCAAACACAGTTTGCCTTACTTTTTGTTTTAAGTTTATATAGTCCTTTTTGCGGCAAGGAGAGACAGAACTCCATGTCCTCACGCCTTAATTTTTTTTATTAGATACTGTATGACATGGGGAAACTTGGAGAAGGTTTAATGACATTAGAAATGAATACTGCCCAGTTCCATTGGGGACCACCATCGTTATCATTGGACTTCGTAATGACACTGCAGGAACTAGTTTGCAGCTTCACTGAGACTGTGTCCATGTATTATACAGTCTGTGTGGTGGGCATGGAATGTAAACGTTAGAGAGCAGTCTTCAGCTTTGTCGTGGTCAGTGTGAGGTCTTGACATTTACACCTCCTCTCTTTGCCCTACACTTCTCCTACAAGGAGCCAAACCATCCAGTGAGTGTGTGTGTGCAGGGTTATCCAGCACGGTGATCACTGCTAAGGTGTGAGAAAGATGAGGCTATTGGATGACCCAGACCTTGTGTGTATGTACAGTATGTATAATTGAACATGTTAGACGGAGTTTGCTGCTATCAGCAATATGTGCAAACACGATTAGCAGATTTACTTCCCATTAAAACTTTAATGAACTTTATGAGTCACCTTCTCATTTTTGGTGCTATATATGACAGCATTATGACCTTTTAGCAACACTAATGTGAAAAATGAATTAAGCAAGCCATAGTAGTGCTACATATCCATTACAAGGAGTTGATGGCACTTAGGGCTGTCTGGATGGTTGGTAATTCTGGCCAACACTCGGCCTCTTCCCTCCAGTGACTGAAAAATGAAGCCTGCATGTGATCAAACATGCTAGCTGGTTCTGTTACTAGGCCAGAGGTTACTACTAGAAAAGTCCGGCTTGGCTCCAGTCAGTAAGTTTTATTTCACTCTACTTCCTTCTTGTGTATATCATAAAAGTATCAGGTAGTATTGGGAAGTATCGCTGGTGTAGCTGAATGGAATGACAGTGGAGCTAGACTCGATGTAAACCTTCTCACATAAAATATAACACACTCCTAAAGTTCCACCCTTTTGGCATCATTGATATTACTGACAGCATTGAGAAACTGAGATCACTGTTTAAATGTCACCTTGCTCAAAGGATGGTACTATAAATAGATGCAGTTTTATGATCTCGCTGTAGGTTATTTGACTTTTTCTCTTTAGTAATGCTCCAACATGTATCTTGTTGCGACACATGATGTTCCTTACTACTTAATGACTGATTTCCATGTCAAATCACCATTATCTTGTCAAATCACTTGGCAATAACCCTCAAGTTTATTGGTAGATGTACTTGTTTTCATAATGACATACTTTTAAGTGTTTGAGTGGCATATAAATGATAATGTGTGTGCTCTAATATCAGAAACCTAAGTGTGTATGGTCTCTAGACTCACAACAAGACTAGGTTAAAACCTAGTATATGGCTGACTGCAACTATCTGGGATGACTGTTGAAATGCCTGACTGATATGTGTGTTCTGGCAGGGTGAATTTGTCGTGATTGTTAGTAGTTTTTTGTTTTTAGCCAAAGGAATAGTAAGTGGTTACTGAAATGTAAAAAGCTACAGGTTGCCCTCTCTGTCTGTCTGTCTCTTGTGTGTGTGTGGAGATGAACCCTGAGCAGCGTCATCGCCCCTCCCCTCTTGTTTTTGTTCTACCGCATCTGATTGGTTAAACACAGACACACATCAACTCAGCTGACGCTCTCTGTATTCGTTGCTATTACTGCGCGAATGGAAGACACTACTACAAGAAAAGGGCAAAAGCCTCTCCTCTGCACAAGATAAGCTGTCGTTGTGGCTCACTGCTCTGGATTTAACAAGAACAGCGGTCCAGTTTGGAGTAAACTGCAGCGGTCCTACTATGACGTCCAAGCTAACAGCTAACGGTGGACTTAACAGGACAAGCTAACCATCATGATCGGAAAGTATGGAAGTAAATCAGTGCCATCTGAGTTTGAATTTGAATTTTTTAAAAACTGAATTTTTTTTGGCATCAAAATTGGATTTTGAATTTGATAAAACATCAAATTTAGCACCAAATTTTTTTTTGCCACTGAATTTTTATCCAATGCGAAAATGAATTCGGTGTAAAAAAATTCAATGTCTCAAAAAATTCAGTTTTTAAAAATTCAACATCGAAAAAAAATTGTGTCGAAAAATTCAATCTCAAAACAAAAAAAAAATTCAGTGTAAAAAAATTAAAGGTCTCAAAAAATTCAGTCTCAAAAAATTCAACAGCAAAAAATTCAACTTCAGCATCAAAAGAGACCGAGTAAACCAGGGAGAAGCAATTGATCCCTGTCTCAATTGATCTAACATCCAGCCAATCAGGTTACGCTCAGGTAGGAGATTGTGCCTCGGTAAGTGTGTCTACTTTCTCTGCCATTTGTTTTCATAAAATTCAGTACTAGATATTACCCTACAAATCCGCACATTAACCGGATTTATCGAACAATATCTACACTGCACTTTTAGCAAGGTGGCGTTTGTGAAAACTGCGTTAGCAATGAGCTAAATTAGCCAACTAACAAGTGGGCACGGTTTTCTTTGGCAAACTTGATACACAGTGACGGTGTTAACGGATGAAAGCAAATCGTGGTTGCCGTAAGTTAGTGAGTCCACATGCTAACAAACAGCTACCAGCAACAAACTTGCTTGTATAATCCATACAGAGCAGGCATATTTTAAGTGTCCTTTTTTAATCCTAATATGGTCTCCCGAATTAAAGTCCAGTAACGTTTAGCAAACATAGTCTTTGTACTGTTGGGTTGTAATACCCGCAGGGTCCGACGTTAACGTTGCCTGAATGCCGGAGCAACTTAAAAAAGCCAACGGGGAAGCAAAACTTGTAAGGACATGCACGATCGGGAAATCACGACATCGTAAATGTTAAACTTGTTCAATATTTACGACCAAAAATCTTTGTGTGTGTGGGGCAAGCCGACAACTCCGGAGTCATTGCTCCGTGAATTGTGACGTGGAACGGAATGTAGCCAATCATGAAGCGAGCTGACTGACAACAGCAATAGACATTATATACTTATATAATGTCTATGAGAACAACTCACCTCTAGCTCGCCCAGTAGTCTATAAAGTCTGTGTTCACACTGTCTCCAGGATTTTCTCCACAGTCTTTTTTTTTTTGTTTTGTTTTGTTTTTTTAGTTCGTGAATTTCCATTTAAAATAGTCCCAAGAACACCATCATTCCCTCTTCTTGTATGTCCTCTTCCATGTTGTGTGCTGTGTTTTCCGGTTGTTGCTATCGGTTGTTGCTATGTTTTTTCTTCATTGTTTTTGTTAGCTCATGTGTGATCATGCGAGATTTCTGACTTGAAGGACAGGATTCAAGATCGGTGGTGGGACAGAATCATGATGTGTGTGGTGTGCTGTGTTGAGATTATCAGAGCACACCACACAGTACGATGAAAGCGGTTCAATACCTGACTTTTTATCTTCATGTTTGGGGTCTCTAACATAAAAAAGTCTCTTAAGATTAAGAAAATCCTTCTGTGTGTACCCCGCTTTACTGAGGCACAGTCTCTTCCGTTGGCCGACATTGCTGATGAAGCGTCGCGGGTCTCTGTCACATGACCGAGGGAGCGTAACCTGATTGGCTGGACGTTAGATCAATTGAGACAGGGATCAATTGCTTCTCCCTGGTTTACTCGGTCTCTTTTGATGCTGAAGTTGAATTTTTTGCTGTTGAATTTTTTGATACTGAATTTTTTGAGACCTTGAATTTTTTGACACAGATTTTTTTTTTGGCACTGAATTTTTTGAGACCTTTAATTTTTTTACACTGAATTTTTTTTTGAAATTGAATTTTTTAACACGATTTTGTTTCGATGTTGAATTTTTAAAAACTGAAATTTGTGAGACATTGAATTTTTTACGCTGAATTCATTTTCGCATTGGATAAAAATTCAGTGGCAAAAAAAAATTCTGTGCTAAATTTGATGTTTTTTCAAATTCAAAATCCAATTTTGATGCTAAAAAAATTCAGTTTTAGAAATTCAAATTCAAACTCAGATGGCACTGATTTACTTCCATAGGAAAGCCATGCCGAAACAGACCAGGAGTGGAGCGAGAACATTTTTTTCTGTCACAGAAAGCTTTCAGTGTTGCCCTCATTAGCTGGGACACAACAACTCATTAGCTGTATGCAACAACTAACCCTCTCCCTGTAACTATCACATAGTCATGCCAAAGCAGGGCGGCAGAAGAGCGACGACATCGTTTTCTGTTGCAGAAAGCTTTCTGTGTTGCTCTCAGCGCTTACTGGGATGAAGAAATGTGTTGGTCTGGCTAAGGCCGAGCTAATGTTTGGCTAGCAGGCCGTAAATACAAGCATAACAAGCTGCCCTTTTCCCCTTTAACTATCACACACTCACACTGAAGCAGTTTTGCAGAAGAGTAAAAACACCCTTTCTGTTACAGAAAGCTTTTAGTGTTGCTGTCTTTGCTTGTTTTAATAAAGAAATGTCCAGTTTTGACGGAAGTGCTGCTGTGATTAATTCATCTTTCCCAACATGAAAAGCTTATAGGGTTGTTTTTATTCTTTGTCTTACAGAAATGTGGCCCAGTTCTAATTAAACAGAGGTCATGCTAAAGCTATATCTGAGTATTTAGAGCAGTGGAGGCAGCCATTAGAGAGCACAAGTAAACCCCGCCCATAGCGCAACTCTGTATGTATGCTCTAGTCAACACAGTGGAGGCAGCCACGACCGACAGCTTTCACTACAAGCAAACGCAACTCTGTATTCTATGGCTTATAAATCAGCGTCACTCACGCAGTTACTTACTGAGTTACTTACTTACTTACTTACTCAGACACAGACATTGCCATGTGTAGAGCTGACCTCGGCGGTCAGCCAAAAGTACAGTCCGTTAGCACTCAGCTGGCAGATGACCTTTTCCTCCAAGAAGAAATGCTGTATTTTGTGAGTGTGCAAGCATTTAAATGTATCTGGTGTGTCTTGGTTATGTGTACTCAGCAGCACAAGACTTTCCGGGACCAGCAGTACTTTCCAGGTGGTTGAGTTGAGTTTTTGTGTGGCTGTGTGTGGGATGATACTTTGATATGTGGCTGGCGTACTGTGCGAGTCTGAGCGAGGCTCCCTAGGCGCAGCTCTTCTTGGCACATCTCTATGATCCCATCGTGATGGGGAAACTCGACACTAGGGAGGATATTCCACTGGCCGGCGGCTCAGGGAGAGTAACAAGGCTGCACAAACACGCAGCTCCTGCAATTCCAGTAACAGAGTCTGGTGGGGTTATGACTGCACAAACACTCAGAGCTTTACACTCTCCTGATCTTTGGCACCTTCATACTGAAACTCATGCACAGCATAAACTCCTCACTGGAGAGCACAAAAGTTTATTCATACACCTAAAAAACTCAGGCATACTATGTATGTCTTTGTAGAGACACACCTCTGACCAGGACTGCACTAATGAACACTGCGATTGCTGAGCAGACAGTGAGATGATTGGCACAGAGAAAGCATTACACCAGCACATTCAGGCATATGGCATGTGGACCCACTGATGGGCACACACATATGGTGCTGGTGGCTTCTGCTGCTTCGCATGGGAGGAAGGCACTGAGCTCGCCTTTGATCAGACTCCAAATCTCAGAGCACGGCACACAAAGTACAGCCTAAAAATCTCTAACTGTTTGGGTTGCATCATTTTGTCTCAAAATAAAAAAAAGTAAATAAAGGTCTTTGATAAATTTAGAATATACCCAATGATTTTGCATTAACAGGATTTTCAAATCAAATAAAAAAATACTGCAGGCTTCAGAAGTCAACACAATACCTAACTTTATTGCATATTTGTTTTTTCTCAAATTATTTAAGTCTCACTGAAAGTACCCTAGAGTCTCTTGATGGTGAACCCTGCATTAATTTATGTTTTAGTCGTTTCTGTTGAAGTTCAAAATTACTAGGGATGCACAACATCAGTATTGATCAATATTGATCTTGATGTTTCCTTTTTTGTCAAGTTGCTGGGAAACATCCCCTAAACTGGGCAGGCAGAGTCCCTCAGGCCTCTGTTGACAGCTGTTCAGAGACTACATCAGATGACTAGCCATCACCAAGGTTTTATTTGCTGAATCTTGTTTCTTGGATTGGCCATGGTGACAGAGTAATGACCTCTGTTATGCTTCAAACTTGAGAAATCAACAGGTGTTTTTGTTTCTCTTTTGATCAGACAAGATATTTGGAATCATGTCCCAATGTCAACTGGTTTATACTGGATGTTTATGTTCCATTGTACTTTACTGCCCTCTTAATTGACTCAAGAGATCAAAGTAAAAGCATCACAGTTTTTGTTATGTTTTAAGTTAAAAGCAAACTCTCTACAACTCATAATGGCCACCATGTAGATAAATGAAGCCATATAACACAAAAGGGAGTTATTTACAGAGTAACAGCACTGTTGTGATTTGATAACAGGCACAAAGCTGCAAGCAGAGTCAAAACAGTCTAGCTGCAGACTGTTCATCTCAGAAAGCCACTCTCACAGATCGTTCATCTGAGACGCCATACATTTCAGAATGGACACACATTCTAAAACTTGTAGCTAATAAAGCTACATAGCTAACGTAGCTAAACCTTAGCACACAAAGCAGCTACTGAAGATGCGTATCCAAGTTATCTGCGTTGTTACTTTAGCTTTAGATATGTTTACTAAAGCTCACATTGCTAAAGCTTACTCAGCTATAGGTAACGTAGCTACGTAGCTAACATAACTAAAGCTTAGCTCACAAAGCAGCTACGCAAGCGAAAGCGAAAGTAAACAACAGCCCAGCTAATGGCTAATGTTGCTACAGTGTAGCATCCATGTATTGTTAAATAAGCTTCAGGAAAAGATTCATTTTGACTGGATAGATCTGTGAAATGTGACATATGTATAGGCTATTTAACGACTCAAAGAAAGTAAATTAACTTTGATTTGTGTCATTATTCTACACATATAACAGAAATAAAGCTTATGCAAATAACTACTTGTCAGTACTAACCGTTACAATGATTTATTCTCACCTTAATTGAAGTTTCTTCTTTGCTACGGACAGAATCATTCTGTCCATTTCTTTTACTGTTAAATTGGACTTTTGTTGCCAAAACCATATACTGAGAAATCATACATACATTTAATAGTGAAGTGAACTCCATGGCTGTACATTTCTATTAGCAATATAAAAATAAACGTCCTCCCTTTTAAATGACTCTAGACACTGGCAGCACCAAGATGACCCATCCTGTTCCCTCTGCTTTTCTTCGACATATTACCTTCTTCTTAAACTGCTTGGCTCTATTGTGCCTCAGTGAAATGGCTTATTTCAATACTGTATGCTGATATAAAGCAGGCCATGAATAGGGAAAAAAAACTGGGTGTGATTGTGTGAGGCCGTGTATTTCTGTCCCCAACCGACCATGAAATTGTTTATTCTTCTGCTGCCATTTCTGTGTAAAACAGAAAAGGGATCACTTCCTCCCCTGCATGGCCATCACAGTCAGAGCTTCACTGGATTCAGCCAAGAAATTAACTCCCCATTGATTAGCGGAAATTCTTAATCAACAGGCAACTGTGTTTTGTTCTCGATGTTATTTGGATATCCCATGGGAGGAAATGTAATAGCCTGGAGATATTGTTGGCAAAAGCAAAAGCGTCAGTGTTTTGAAGCTATTGATTAATTTTCTTGTTTTAGCAACTTAATTTTGTTCCACTGCACTGTAGCTTTATGGGGAATTTGAAGATATTGTGACATAAACTTAAGCAGTTGTACTTGTTTTATTTTGGTGGTATCAGTTGAAATGATCATTTTCTGCTGTCTTATTGTATTTAACAGATAAACAGTTCAGTATCCATTCCATTCATTTGCTACAAAGTTTATCCAGTTTGGGATTGCGGGGAGCTGGAGGGAGGTACTTGAGTACCCAGAGAGAGCCTATGCATGCACAGGGGAGAACATGTGAACTGCACACAGAAAGGCCCTGTTCAACCGGTATTTTTACCAGGAACCTTTTCGCTTTCTGTAACCCCTGTGCTGCATGGCAGCCCCAGTCCAATGTTTAAATACAGCCAAACACTTGGGACTTTTTCACGGCACTGTAGGTTAGACACCTGGCTTCTTACAGTAGGTACTACTGCAAAATCATGAAAGTAACATGTACATGTGAAGAGGGGTAGACCTTAATCATACATGTGGAATTTGAAGCAAATCAGATGTTTCTCATGAGACTCATACCATCTTCTTTTGAAATTGGCGAGATATCGAAATACTTGCCATTGGCAGGAAGGCGTCTTTTAAAAAGGCGTGTAAGTGTTGTGGACACAGTGTAGCCTGTCTTTCAAAATCTAAGCTTGATAGGTTCAACTCAGTAATGAAAAAATAAAGATATGGCCCAATCATGTCACTTCCTGTTTGCTGTAGGGGGTGCTTTGATGAGGTGTTTGCATGTGGGTGTGTTCAGTGTGATACCATTGTCTTTCCAGAAAGAGCAGAAGCGGTAGAATAATGTATTCTAAAGTTACAAGAGGTTAAAGTCATTTGACCCATAAAAAATACCTTATTCTGAAATTGAGTTGAAGCTGGTGGACTTCCTGTTGCGATTTTGGCATGGATCTTAAGCTTTTTTGTAGGTCTGATGATGACCCTTATGCAGACTAAAAATCATAAGCCTAGGTTGATTGGTGTGTGGTTTAAAGTTTAAAAGGAAAAATTTAAAATCAGAGAAGGAAATGTTCAATTTTCAGTTTGGTGATGATTGACATAGGCACTAAATATTAATAGCCTATGTGTTTGATTTTTTTTTTTTTTTTTTTTTAAAGTCTAAGTTTGGCCTCTGGTCATGGCCCTGTGTTATGGTGAAAAGTCTCAGTTTGCACCACTTTAGATCCCCAACTTGTCGCAGATAAGTAAAAATATTCTGGAGATCTGATAAAATCCCTCGGACTTGTTCATTGAAACTTGTGAATCAGTCAAAAATGCAAAAATTTGACCTCTTGCTGTCTGTAGTGTTCTTCTTCTTTGTTTTAAAGGATGGTCCCAAGAGACTTTTGTTGACACATAGCCTATGTGTACTGATTTTTAGACCTGTGGCTCTTACCCAATCCCCTATCTCACATTCAGGGCCCCTGTGCAATGGACTTGTCAGGTGCCGTCAAAATACAAAAAAATTCCAGAGGAGGAATTTTTTGTAAAGTGTGGTGAGTTTTTAAGCATTATCGATTTAGTTGATGGTAGAGGATAAATAATAATTCCTTGCATTTCAATATAGTCCTGGCTCCAAGGTCAGTGCTTGGACCCTGAAAAAGCACATGCTCATTTAAAACATGACTGTTGCCCATTCTCCTCACAGAGCTGCTTTGATTGACCAGTTAGGAGCAGGCTTATCTGGATTAGTTGTTTTAGTCAAACCTCATCGATATTTTAAAAATGAATCAAAAGGAGGGCTCTGATAGATGGATCAGACACATATTTAAGGTTTGTTTAAGTGACATGCAATTATTCAAATCTGAGTTCGACCTACATTTTAATGAAATAATATTGACACTGTTGCTTTAAATTTTAAGCTGTTGCAGATAGCTGCACCTGGTTTCTAATTTTGAAATGAGACTGTACAGCAGCTAATTTTCAAAAAATGTGGCTTAATTTGGTGTAAAACATGTACCTAAATCTAGGAACATAAATCTAGCTATTGGACCGTGGTAATCCTATATCCCTCTTTTTTTTTACTGAAGAAGCCTGTTAAATCTGCATGAATCTTGTTTTTATTAAGCTTACTTTGATGTCGGATCGAAATACTCGATAGTTTGCATGTTCAAAGTGATATGAAGGCTTGTTTTTTATCTTATCAGCCATCTCAAGCTCTGTGATCTTCCCTCTTTGCATTGTGACCACATTTCCAGGAACAGAAAGAGCCTCTCTGTTGATTCATTCATTCAGTAGCTTTAGTACAACCCACATATTCTGTTTTAAACAATATCCCCTTTCTGTTTTTGTTGTCTTACTGCTTATACCAAAAAGATGTCTCCTTCAAATAATGCTAGTTCAAAATGAAAAGGAACCCTGTATTCAGTGAGCCGTTTTAAGACCCCACCTCAGAGCCTTGTTCACTCTCTCCCTGTCTGTGCTCGTGACTGTGTGGATGTGTAATCCCCTCCTCCCTGTATGTCTGTCTGCCCCTCTGTGGGGAAACCATGGAAGGACATTTTGGTCTGCTTTTGAAGGGGACCACTTGGTCATGACACACATTTAGGTAGGTTATTCGTAGCTATCTGGGTTGAAGCATGATTCCCATAGTACATTTTGTTCATCCAGAGGAAAACATTTGAGTGTTTGAGATGAAGAAGTAGAGAAACAAAGGGGATAATTAGTAGGATAATGAAAGCTATTGGTTATATGGATGTGTGGAAATGTTAATGATTGAAAGAGAAAAACAAGTAAACAAACTCAGTCGACTACCATATTTTGCCTTTGGCTGCATTTCTTTTGTCCAGGCTGCAAGCATCCCAAAAACGTCATTCACAGTCTGATTCTGTGAGGTTGGCACAGCTTCACAGAAATATTAATTCTTGCTTGATGATTCATTTGTTTTCTCAGCTAAATGTCCTGATCGATTTTTAATTGTTTCAGCCCTGCTTGTTTCCAGTTTTCCTCTTCTTTCTTGTGGGAAATACTCCCTCCATATATCATTCTCATCCCTTTCTCTCTGATGTTTCCTATTTGTACACTATTGTTTTATGATATGGTATTTCTAACCCAAGCCCAGCTGTCCAGCCCCCCGTCTCCTCCTCTCACCACATCCCGGCCTGTGTTGATGCATTAGCCCCGAGGCTGAATGTAAAGGTGGTGTGCAGGGAGGTTTTCTGTGTGGGTGGATTTCCCATCAGTCTGAACCAGTTACCATTTGACCTTGCACCTCTCATACTTTCTCCTCTGCCTTTTCTTTCCCTCCTGCTTGAGGCATTTACACTTCAGTCTTAGCAGTCAAAAATTCTTTACAATTAGGTGGAAGAAAACAGGGGAAGAGGGAGATGAAGGTTGTGTATTTTCTGGAGCACCGTAGAAGATTTCTTATTTCTTTCTCATGAAAAAGAAACACGCTTTGTAAAATGGAGCTGAATCTGTTGGAAAAAAATGTAAATATTTAAAAGCAGAGATGCTAGAATTGGATACAAGTGAAATTTTTTTATGTGTTGAACACATAAGATAAGCATGTTCATGCATGTGACCTGAACTCTTGTTTTGAGGCTTTTTGTTGACAACACATGAGGTTTGACTAATTGGTGTTGCTGAATTTGTCGTGACTTGTGAGCTGTTACACCAGACGTTGCATTCATTTTCTGGACAGTTTTAGGCTGCTGCTGCTGTTTGGCACTAGAGGGCAGCAAAGCACAGAGAATCATGCATTTATGCCGGACCACACAGGGCCCACTCCCTTATTTTTTTGTTTTACCTCTTTCATGACACCATAACAGAGATAATGCATTACAGCACACATGCTGCATTTATTTACCACAAACTTGAATGCCTGAATAACAACTATGCAGCATCACAACTGTGTGCATGAAATAAGAAATGGAGGACAAATAAAGCAAGGGTGGGAAGAAAGATGGGGATCATATACAAGGCTGCTCCTTAGAGGGGAGAACTTTCTGCGGCCCATGGAGGTCAGCAAAATGATGATCCATTGTAAAGCTAAGCTGTGATAACCGTATTGTATTTTGAACCTGAATTATAACCACTCTTATCAAGCAATAAAAAAATTATTTCTTTATGCTGTAATACGGTATAGTCTTCTAAAAAATGTATCAGACTTCATAGCTTAGCCATGATGTGTACATGTCAGTAGGTCAAAAAATAAAGTAGAAGAAAGTGAGAAGATTTGATGGAAAATAATGACATAACTGTGAAAAGATGAGAAAAAATGGCAAAATCAGCAAGAAGTGGCAGAAGTTGCCCTGAAAAAGTTGCAAACATGGGTGAAAAGTGGCAATAAAGTAGGTAAAAATGGTGAATACCAGCAAAAAGGGGTTAGAAGTGCTAAGAAAACTGGGAAAATGCATGGAAAATGTCAAAAATGGGATAAAGGTGTAAAAAAATAAGTGGCCTAAATTGGTGAAAAGAAGCAAAACAGTGATATTAACGGTCAAAAACTTAAAATATTGGTTAAAGGTGGTGAAGACTTAGCAAGAAAGAGTTACAAACAGCAAACTGGTTAAAAGTGGTAATAAAGGTGGAAGATGGAAGGAAAACAGAAAAAAATGGTTAAAAGTGGCAATAAAGTAGCACAAAGGGGGGAAAAGTGACAAAAACGGTTTTAAAGACAGCATAGATAGGATAAAAGTTCCTAAAAGAAGTGGTGAAAATGGGTTAAAATGGCAAGAAATTGTGACAAACAGCAAAACTGGGTTAGAAGTGGTGAAAAGAAGTTGCAAAATAAGTAGAAGATTTGAGGAAAGAGTTTAAAAGTAGCATGAATAATTTATTTCAGCTTTAGAACCCAATAATATCCACACCTACTTTTCAGCTCCAAAATGAAGTAACTGTTAGCTTGGATGCTAGCACCAGTGCTATTTATCCAACACACATGCCTTGATACTATCAATAATTCACAACTGGGGAGGGCTCATTCTCTGGGATTTACAGGGGCTCAGCCAATGGTGCGGGCAGGCCTGATCATGTGTGTTTTACAGGATGTGAAATTTTCATTCAAGTTCACTAAAATTCTCCGGTTGGCACCATTCCATATAATTTCCAGCAAGTTTGCTGTATACACATTGTAAAACCCATCAGTGTAATTTCCCCTGTGTTGGCTATTCCCTCACCTCACAGTGACCTGTCCTGCTAAAGCCCGCCATATGCTGCCTCTTTTCTCCGCCTTTTTTATGTTGGTGTTTTGGGATACACTGTTGTGGCGGCAGAGGTCAAAAAGGCCAATGAGATTGATGCTGTGATTGGTCGTGTTGCACCCGTGGGAGTTGCAGCAGAGGGATCTGCAGACTGAGGACAAGGAAGTTCACCACAGAAGAGAGAGTGGCCCAAACATCAGTGTCTCAGGAGGAAAATATGAGATTCTATATATGAGAATTTTAAAAAGATTGACTTCTGACCTTTTTCCTCTGTGAGTTTTATGCAACGTATAAGTTTAAACATTTGAATCCCTGATCAGGAATCGATATTTAAATCATCTTCTGCATGAGTGCTTGTGCTACTACAGCTCTTTCTGATTAATTTTGACAGATAGGCCAGATATTGTTTAAACAGACACTGTTGAGCCTAGACTTCAGATGAACTAAATAAGATATTTTGGTCTCATTAACATATTATTGTATTAGAATTTAAATTTCATTCAATTATTAGGCATGAACAATGACATCAGCCGCTGCTGCCCAATATTGAGATATTTTAGTGCCATATTTCTGGGGTTGCCACGCTGTCCATTACTGGGTTTGACACTACTATGCGGCGTCCTGATTGGTGAGAAACATGTGCCGCTAAGAGGTCTTTTCTTTATATCTCAGGAATGGAAAATTACACTCTTCAAGACCTTGAGGTGGAAAGTTGACAGAAAAATTGCAGATTAAATCAGGACTTGAATGATGAGTTTGTGTTTATCATGCATCATATTAAGAGATGATAGCTGACGGGTGCATTTCTGCAAAAATAGGTCAACTGTATGCCATTCCTGATAAAACTGTTTCACTATTCAATAATTTGAGGTTGATTTAATGGCTATAGGGATATAGAGTAACCTTGCAAAGCAGATGGATACAACCCTTTTCTTTGTTTTTCACTGGTGAATCCATCTCGTTAAGCTCCCATCTGAACCATTTAGAAAGTGACAGGACCAATCAGTGACGATGGGCAGTACTTTCAGGCACTGCAGAGTTGTGACGTAAACAAGCAGCAGCAAGAGGCCGGTGCAATTATGGTGGAAGAACTTAGTGTGGATGCTGCGAAAGCGCAAGTTTTATCAGAACTTGGCAACACTTCATCGTTAAAAGAAGAACACAACAGCAGTGAGTTGTTTTCTTTTCAAAAACGACAAAAGTCCAGTACTTACATGTCTACGGTCGCCATGTTTCATGTTTTTCCTCTGTAGCTGTGCATGCGCAGCTCGATAGCTGCTACATCACGTGTTTTGTTGCTCTGATTGGCCCGTAGAGATGTGACAGAATGTTCATTCAACCACACTCCAAGTTTCCTTTCCAAATGTTTCCTATTGAAGCTTTCCCAGATGGATGTGTGAAATAAATTCATCTGGCGTGTCAGGTTAGATATAGAGACAAAACATACCAAAATATACATGCATTTCCTGAATCTAATCGTCTTTTAGGGGCTGGATGGGATCTTTTTGGGGACCTGATGTGGCTCCAGGCCATCAGTTGATGATCACTGCCCTAGTGGATCTCTCTTGTGTGAATAAGTATGGTAACTATTAGGGTGCTTAATGCTGCTTTTTTATGCCCTTCTTTACATATTAATTTAAGCCGATACCAACTTGGGTGGCTTTAAATACACCTGGATGACAAACCCAAGTACTGTCACTGAGGATTTTATCATAGGAGCCTGAATGATTAAATTATTTGTAATGCTGATATAAGACTTTAACAAAGACTCTAAAATGGCATAAACAAGTGATCAATTACTAAAGTTTTACACAATTTTCTGTCAATCCTACAAGGGATAATCAGGTTATTCTATTTAATTCTAACAATGTGTTTAACAGTCTTTATAAGCCTCCTAAACTTCAGTGAATCCTGGACACTTATTCAAGACATACACATTAAAAACTATTAAACAATGTATTCCATCTTTTCTGTGTAATTGATCATCTAGTAGTGATTTTTTTCCTGCCTCTGTGTTTATGGCATTGTGCCTGGAACTTGGTGGAAATCATCCAATAATCGTCCACTTCTAGAGTTCATCGGCCACCAGCCAACTCAGCTCCATTGTAGTAGTCGAGGGGGGTTTCCTTAGCCTTGCAAAATGCTGGTCTTTGAAATATTGGACACCTTGGCAGTGGCTTTTACTACGAGCTCAGCTATGTGAGGTTAGTGTCTTCTTTTGGCAATGGGACTGTGAGTGGAGTTTATGAAAGAATGCATTTTTAAGGAGGTTGTAGAAGAAGGGGCAGCTACTGAATCCTCGTTTTTCACTGTTATGTCCATTTTGTGCCATATCTTTATGTGAATAATTGTAGACAAAGGAGTAACATTTCTTTGTCTTTTCTTTACAGTTCCCTCTAGTAGGAATATTTATTTTCAGGGTATTGGTTTACTTATCATGTGCCCTGTCTACTCCATGCATCTCATCACATGTACCCACCCCCCTGCTCCCTGCATCCCCAATCCCTCTTCCTACCTCTCCACGCTTCTTATCCATCCATCCTGTTCCCCCCTAAAGCCACCCCATTGGCCCTCGCCTAGCAACCGCATGATAATTTGGCATAATGTGACACCCCCTGATGCATGATGGGGGCTGTAAAGTCAGCTTCATCCCCCCTCCTCATGCCGGTGGCTGGCGTTTGGTCTTGAAAGAAAGAAAAATGAATCAGAGAGGATGAATATATTTGAGGAGCAGAAAGGAGATAATTTCACGCTCGTATCATTACATGACTGGTGTCCACCAGCTAAACCTGTCATCTGTCCCTGGAGGGATGTTCTCCTTTTTTCCCTCGCAGCAGTGACCGGTCGTCTCTTCTAGATTTTCTCCATGTGGTTCCTCTTTGGTTCTGTAAGAAGCATGAACGCACAGCAGATTCAGGCATGTGGTAAGGCAGCCTCTCGGTGTCGACAAGGACCCAGAAAAACCTCATAGGTGCCTCTGACTTTCATGCAAGCAGGCAGGGAGAGTAACACAAAGATGGCCGCTGCGTGCGCCGTCTGTCTCTGCCATGCTGCCATGTCTGACGTGAACAAGGCTGATGTGGAGACTTCTGAAACAAGTGGTCCATTTTTTTCTTTTTGATTTATTTTTTCTCTTGTCTGCACAGAAAATCAAACAGGAGCCACTCTCTCTTTCCTGCCATTTTCTCCTCTGTCTCTGTTTTCAACAAAGATTTGAAGGATTTAATGAAACATTAGCTGCCCTACTCCTTATTAACCTCACCATCATGGTGTCAATGAACCCAGATGGTAGGATGACCATAATAAAGGAGCCAGAAGTCTGTGAGACAGACAGTTTCTCCATAAATGTATAATTAAATAATACTAAAATGTCTTTTTTAAGCTGTTTGGTTCTTTTTCACTGACAAAGTGTCATTGTATTATTTGTTAAGACAGAAGTTAATTTTTGGAAATGAGCCTATGAATACATCAAGCACAATGCTGATTAAAAAAAATCAGTCTGGGAATGCAGGCTTAGCAATTAATTGAAGTTTAGATTAAATCCCAATATGTCCTACTGCAATCTTCAAATTGCAGAAGGTGCAGTATGTCTTCAACTTGAAATGTGTCACAATATCAGTTTGATTTGCCTTTTTTTGCAGCAGAGATTTTCTGTTCTACACATCATACAAACATTCAAGTGTAATTTTTTTCTGTTTTTTTAAATGTATTTTTTGATCAAAACGAGAATGACATAAAGATAATAATTCTGTGTAGTACAACAGTTTATCAAATTTGCAAAGTGAGTCAAAACAATCACAATTAAGCATTTTTAAAAATCGTTCAGCCCTAGTTTAAGAAATTGCAATTGTAATATTGGGAGAAAGCCCACTGGGAATACTAAATGTCATCATAGCTACCTCTTCCTTTTGTGTGTATGTGTGATATTTGTGCATTACTACAATCAGGATCCTCCCCCTTCTCCCTTTTCATCTATGTCCTTTGCATGTTCTCCTCCATCCCCATCCTTTCACTTGGTCACCTCCACCTCCAGTGTTGTGTGTCCTTGTGTGGATGTATGTGCAATAGTGCATATTTTGTGTTGATTTTGCCAGTCATTTTAGATTTAGTCTTAGTCTTTAGATTAAAATGTTCTTTAGTTTAAGTTACACTCTGGTCATTTTAGCCTTTACAGTTTCAGTCTAGTTGTAGTCAACACAAATTAAAAACACTTGTGTCCAGTTTTATTTGATAAAAAGTCCTCACAATTTAGTATTTACTTTCAGTTACATTTATTCTCTTTCGACGTATTTAATTAGCCAGACTGTAAAATTGCACTCATATGCACTACCAATACTCTGATTTGCTGACATACAGTACTGTGCTTTTAGGCATGTTTGGGCCAAAAATTGAGGCTGAATTGAAGTGTGTACTGGCCAGTAAGCCCATCTGAGGGCACCATCGTACGCAACGAAAAATTGCCACAACATTGGTAGTGCTCTGAATGTCCTCACATGTCACCAGGGGCACAGGAAAATAATGTGCTGAGAAAGAACAATATCCGCACCTTTAGGGCAGAATAATGGGTAGACGTGGTGAGTAAATACTGTCCAGGCAGGTAATGCCCTCAAGCATGTGTCAAGCTTGTCTCTGGCAACCCCCCCATCCTGCTCCTGACCCACATCAGGGCCCTGTGATGAATCCTTAGCTCCCAACGTTCCTTAAACTTACGCACATGACTGTGCCTTATATGCACAGCAGAGAATAAAATAGATTTTGGACGTCCAATAGTCCAGAACAAACATTTTAGTCTCATTTTAGTCTCCTGATGAAAACTGAACATACTCTCTAGCAGAGTTTATAATCCCCCAAAATCTATTTATAGCTAATTTTAGTCTTGTCTTCCTTATGCTGGGTGCACACTGTAAAGTTTAAGCTAAATCTACAACAGTTGTGGCAGAATGTCAGCTCACACAATGCAACTGAATCACTTACCATAGATCACAATTTATGAGCTCACTCTATACAGTCTGATGGGCGTGCATGACCTGAGTGCTCACACTATACGATTGAAGTCGTGAAGGACTGTGACAACAATCTGTTTCCTTTGAAAAGTCTTGCAAAGTAAAGGTTTAAGTGGTATCTAGTTGCATCCTCTCTCTCTTTCTCCCTCTCTCTCTATCACACACTCAGCATCACCATCCGTGTCAGCTGGAGGTCCATGGGTGGGCTTATTTCCTGCTAGTTTATTTTTTTATTATGGGAGGAGGCATTAAAAGTAAGTCCTGCTGTTGTCATGACAATTTAAGATGCTGTCTGATAAAGGAAAAAAATTGCCCAAAGTTGAAGATTCTGCTCGTGGTTCTGCTCACATTGTGGGAGTGTCTGGAGTCTTGTGACCAAAATATCAGACATGTCAGAAATCCAGTCAGGCTATAGTTAGGTCATCAGCCATCGTATCCCGCTGTATACTGTACGACAAATGGTGGATGATCCGACTGAAAGTCAGCGTGACTACCATAAGTGTCATACTTCTTAAAATTTGTGTCTTAATCAGATGAAATTTACACAGTGTATGCACGACTTAAGAGACAGGTGTTGAGATCCAGTACCAGCATGGTTCAGTTGATTTGTTTCAGACGTCTTTATGTGCTGTACTGTCCAGAGGATTGTCTCTGGTGCAACATCAGTACATGAATTTTGTCTGAGCCTCTTTTAAAAAGAAGTTACACCTATTTACTTTACTAATATATTCTGCTGGCATCTTTTTATGATCATTCTGAATCATTTATGATGTGACTTTTATTAACCTGCCAACTTTTAACACTTTTTTCTCTTTAAAGTATGTATCCAGGCAAGATTTAGGCACCGGCACCATTTAAAAAGTATTGTTTTAGCACTAGTACTGGAAAAAATCAAACAATTCCCAATGCTAGTCTTTCTCATGGAAAAGACTGACACCTTAATAACATAGACTTACATTTTTAGTCACAATTTTAGTCAATCAAGTGAACACTGTGGTTATGCATCCACACACAGTGATCTATTCAGATGCATTCAACTCCCTGCCATCACTTCTTCTCCTTTCCTTCCTGTTGCCTTTGCCTCATTCATGCATTCAGACAGCTCACACTCAATTTATCTTTTCATCTCTTGTCATAAACACAACCCCAAGTCTACAAGATAGAGCACCAGGCGGCGTTCAGCAGCAGGGACCAGAGCAGTGAGGAACGTTTAAGAGGACAGACTGAAACAGAGCGTGGTTGCCGTAGAAACCGCCCCCCTTACACCCTCCCTCTCCTCCTTTCACCTCCATTCTTTCTCTCTCTCTCACTCTCACTCTCTCTCTCCCTCTCCCTCCACCTCTGTGCTGGTGGATGCTCGTGTCTCCTTTCTCTTCCCATCCGGGTTTGTCCTCACCTCTCCTGGACACGCGGCTCCTCTTCTCACACTGCCAGCGGATAACACACGAGGAGGAGAAGGAAGAGGAGATGAGGAGAAGCTGCTGTCTCTTCTCTCCTGTCTTTCCATCACTTTAAGAAAAAGAGAGAAAGAGAGGGAGCAAAATCCTGACCAGGACAACAACCTAAAGAAAGGACACACAGGATTATACATTAAAGAAAAAAACCCTACTCTTCTCCATTCTCCTTTTCAAGGAGGGCATTTTTCTTCCCTTTCCCCCCCTTTCCTTTTCTACCCCGATTTTTTCCTCTGAGATCCCGGTTTTGTCAATTAGAGCCCCTGAACTTCTCTGGGATTTCAGGTGAGGCACGCGTGTGTAGTGTGTGGTGCTTCTTGGAATTTTTTCAACTACCTATCATGGCTCACGCGGCCTCCCAATTGAAGAAGAATCGGGGGGAAGTGGATGTGAATGCATTAGAGGACGAGAAGGAGAAGCGGAGGAAGAGCAGGAGAGCAGCGTCCCGGGAACAAAAGAGAAAGGTAACAGACGAGGGCTCGGCTGTTCTCGGCTGGCTCGGCTGGTGGCTTCATCTGCTCTGCTCCGCAAGCATCATTGGAGCGTGACTGTGTGTGCGTGTGCGTGTTTATCGCTACATCTCCCTTTGAGCATGGAGGTTACCTGGTCACACATGTAGAAATTCACGTGTAGGTTCACATCTGTGTACAAATCAAGGCACACATGTGGAGACAAAAATCAGCCTGTCCATTTTAAACAGAAGCTTTGACCTTGTATGATGAATGCGTGTGTATGACCGCGTTTCTATGATTTTTTGCTCATTAATCTGTGTTTTTCCTCTTGATATACATATGATAGTTTAATATAGGTGCATATAAGCATCTTTGAAGCCTGATAAGTCAAAGATAATATCACCTGTTTGTCGCCTGTCTATATGGAGGAGTCAAGCGCTCCATGGGCACATGGTGTGTTTTGTTGTCCTTCCTCTTCTTCATTCAGTGTTTCGAATCTTTCGTCCCAACAGTCAAACTACGTCACATGAGGGCTTCCTTAAATGTTTGCACATCCTGGTCAGTCATGGTCATTCTATATAGGTCCTTATCCCTATAGGTCACTACTTTCCAAGCGTGTTTGACCTTTCTGCGGGCTTTATACAAAATATGATAAATGCTGAGACTTGCAAAAGATGTGAGTTTTTGGTTACATAGAGGTTGTCAAATTTTTAGATGCTTTTTGATGCCACATAATTGAAAGTAATTAAAAGTCTCAAAGCTTCGGAAACACTGAATCGCTCATATTATACCTAGGGCTGTCAAAAGAGTACGATTTTTGATTGTGATTTATCTTATAACAACTCCACCATTTTAGATTTAAAACTACTCGTATCATTTTGGATTTCTCTGATGTCTTAAACTAAGAGTAACTGACTTCTTGTTTAAATACAGGCCTGCTTTTACAGCTAGATCCATGATTTGAACATAACCCCAACTAAAGAAAAAAATACTTATGTATTAAAAAGGGAGTAAGGGACAATAAAAAGGTAAAAGTTTGATAGCACAACATGAAGATGACTTTTAACATGCCCAGTGAGTGACCTGTCTACAGTGCCAAGACAGACTGGCTGCAGACTGTTCATCACTGATGGCCAAATATCTCAGAAAGGAAATACAGACTAGAGCTTTCTAAATAAAAGCAAACTTCCCTTAAGGGTTAGGGAAAGGCTCCAAGTAAGGGTTAGGATACCAAAAGTTAAAATTTCAAAGCCTGACCTGCAAAATCTGATTACAAGACATTTGATAAAGTCGAATAAACAGTCTGCTTACAAGATAAAAGCTCATCCTCCCTGAAAAAATTCTAACGCAGCAAGTGTAGCTAATGTAGCTTTATTAGCTGCATCAATAATGGAACTATGTGGATAACGTTGCTAAAGCTAAGCTCACAAAGCAACTACGTAGGCTACATATCTATCTTATACATAGCTATGCTAGTTTTATGCTAAGCCAGCCACTGTTCATGTAGCTACATCTAAAACAGGTCCATACATTATTTACCCACAGATAGACCTCTGATCTTTGTTTCTGTAATGTTTTCAATGTGGTTATTTCATGAATGGAGTGGTTGGTTTTTGTTTACGAATAAAGTTGAATTCCAAAAAAAAAAATCTGAAACTGTAAATAATTATACTGGCGAATTACGGCACTTCTTCAGATGAATGGCCTGTCTGAGTGGCCGTCAGAGATGCATGGTCTGTTGCCAGACCTCTCTTAAGAATGCAGAAAAGGGCAAGAAAGCATCAGATCAATCTTGAGAAAAAATTGTGCACTAATTGTGAGCCTTAATTAATCACAATTAATGCAATTCTTTCTAAATGGAAAACAAGAACAGATGTGATTTTATTAGACACAGGCCAGGATCCTCTTCTCATGCTGTTTTTTCACTTGATCATGCCTTTATAAATGCGTGGATGCTTCAGTGTGTTTTTGGGTTCTTGCCTGTGTGTGTGTGTCATTGTGCGTGCTTGGACGCACAGACAGCCATGTATAATGCATACACGGCTGATTTATTGATGACAAAGCTTTTCATATGATGGAGGAGGAACTGAAATGCACGTGGGTCCCCTTGCTCTTCCTCCTTTTTCTTGCATGTCAGCTTTGTAGTTTGTTAGAGTGGGAGACAAATGTGCAACATGAGGCCAAAATCAATAGGATTAGAGATCATTTTAAATCAAAACTCTTAAACATGTTGATAAAAGTTAGCATGGCGTCTGTAGTTTTGTTTTGTTTTAAAGTGAAAATTTTCTCTGTCTGGAAGGTTCTAGTGCAGAGCTGAAGCATTCATTGCATTCTGCGAACTGAATGTAGAGAGATTTGACCGTGAGCGTTGTATTCAATAACAGTGACATTTACTGCACATTGCGCCCATGGGTGCCCGGTTTTGAATTATGCTGCTGGCAACGTTATTTGACCTGGGCATAAACAAGAGGCGAGCTATCATGGCCTAATCTTTTCCAAACCAAAAAAAGATTCATAAGGTCAAGTGAATATATGGATCTGTACTTGTGTTTGAAATCTGCCATAAAGTGGACAAGGCTTTGTCTTATTCTGTGTGTGGATAACATGTATGTTGGAGGTTTTATAGTCCTTATGAAGGGTCGTGTTTCATAGAAGAGAACAGGAGATGATGAGGAGAGGAGAGGCCTGTATTGATCAGCATCCATGAGGATAATAAACTTTCTCCTCTCACCTCCGCCTGCCCTCCATCCTTCCCTCTGTCCTCACCTCTCTAATCCACTCTTCTCCCTCTCTTTTCCTTTCTCTTGTTCCTTCTTTTCCTGTCTCTATCTCCTCACTTTTGGCTCTGTTGGTCTCCCTCTTTGATTTTTTTTTTGCTCTGACCCTTGCTTTAAATAATTCGCTGTCACTGAACAAAGTCAAACACTAAAGTTAATTTGTTTGCCAGTCATTGTTTATTTGAGGGATGTGAACTTTAGGCCATCGCTGTCGGTCACTCTCCCTCTCCCGCACACACAAAACTGATAACACTGTTGTTGGATTGCTCAACACACACTAATAAGTGCTCCTTTGGCTTTGGTTTTATTCTTTGGCTGCCCTTGCTTGTGCGTTGTTTACCTCTGCTGGTGGCCTTCCAAAACTTGCGTTATCGCATAGTCTGAGTCTGAACAGAGAGGTATCAGAGTTTATAGACTATGTAGAGATAAAAGCACATTACAGACACATTAAACAACAGAAGAAAGGATGATGAAACCAAAAAGGAGAGAAATGTGTGTCATTGTGTGAACTTGTGTCGCTGATAAAGCTTTTGATTTCAAACTTGAATCATGCAAAAGCTGTCATCCTTTAAACGTTTATTGATGTCTTGTTTTTGAATTGATACACTCATCTCAGTGCAAATTGTGCAACTACTTTGAGTCACTGCTTTCACGGCTCCACAAACTCTATATTTAGCTGGTTGAGCAGGTAGAAAACTGTAACAGAGAGCACTTGTAAATGCAGAGTGGCTTGTCTTCTCATTCGTTCTCTTTTTGTGTTACTCACTAAGCAGCTGTAGAACTGTGTATGCCATGAACTGGTGCAAAATAACCTGAGAGTCAGAGTTTATTTTTGTTGGGTGAAACATCCTATAGTGATGTTAATACATCACTAACCCTAATACTTGTGTTCTTTTCTACATTGAACTATTTATCAGCTGGAAGGTTTGAAAAAGCAGATTTTTTTCCGAAAGTTTGCAAAAACTTCTCTATGAAAGCATCAGTCATCATGTTATTTATACTTTATCAGTGTTGATTACAGTAGTTTTATGAAGTGGTCTGTCAGTTTGTCTCAGGATAGCTCAGTATCACTGGAGTAAGAATTAGGGCATGTATCCAGCGCTGCTGTTTTTTGGCAACACAAAAAAACCTCAGTTTTAAAGTGCCACTGCCATTGTTTCTTGTTGCAAGGGTATGAGAAATGACTTCTGCACTCTCTGTAGTACCCATATGGTCCAAGACAGTCTGGCTGCAGACCGTTCATCTCTGACAGCCACTCTCACAGACTGTTCATCTGAGATGCTGTACATTTCAGAATAGGAATACACACTAAAACTTTCAAAATAAATAAAATATGGTTTGGATGCACGAAGTTAAAGGGTTAAAAACCTTACCTGCAGAACCTGATAACAACATGTTAAATAAATCCAAGTACACAGACTGCTTACAGGAACAAAATTCACTCAGCTCAGTTAGAAGCACAAGCTACGTAGCTAACGTAGTTACTTAGTTGATAGCTTACATAGCTAAAGCTAAAGCAGCTACGTCAGCTCAGTATCTATGTAGGTGAGTTAGCTTTAGCTACATTTACCAAAGCTCACTGTGCTAATGCTGACTTAGCTATAGATAACCTAGCTGCATAGCAGTGTTAATTTTATCAGCTATTTTTAATTTTACTCTTAGTCTTTTGTAAACATGTCTTTTAGTTTTAATCACATTTGAATCATTTCTAACCTTGCAAAGCAGATGGATACGCTCGTTTCTGTGTTTCTTACTGGTGAATCCATCTTGCAAAGCTCCCATCTGAACCATTTGGCCAAGTTAGAAAGTGTCAGGACCAATCAGCGTCGAGGGGCAGTACTTTCGGGCACGGCAGAGTCGTGACGTATGCAAGCAGCGACAAGAGGCCGGTGCAATTATGGCAGAAGGTATTAATATTGATAAATAAATATTGATAAATCATCAGTTTTATCAGAACTTGACGATATTTCTTCATTTAAAGAAGAACAATGAATAGCGGGGAGTTTTTTTGCTTTCCAAAAATGACAAAAGTCGTGTACTGAAATGTCTACAGATGCCATGATTCAAGTTATGGAGTTCTTTATTGAGTTTACTCCTTCAGTAGGAGCGCAGCTCACTCGCAGCGACATCACGTGTTTTGTTGCTCTGATTGGCCCGTAAAGATGTGACAGACAGAACGTTCATCCAATCACCCTCCGAGTTTTTTTTTTTCAAAGCCTCTGCCCTTTCCTAAATGCTGTCTATGAGTGGCCAGGTTAAATCATTTTTACCCTTTTTAGTTTTGGTCTAGTTTTTAGACGACAAAAACTCAGAAACATTTTACTGTAGTTTTAGTCCATAAAAAGTCCTCACATTTTAGTCTTTACTTTCAGTCCAAGCATTTATTTTCTTGCCTAAATCTGGTACCAAGTCGTGGTAGTGTGTTCAGTGCACCCTGCCAAACCTGGGGTCCCTACTTTCACCTGAGATACAAAAACATTGGTTTTTTTTGTTTTGTTTTGTTTTTTTTACAGATTTTGGAGAAATATCACAGATTTTGAATGTCAAACAAAAACTAAATTGCATTTTAGTCTAGTTTGACTCATCTTGACGAAAACTGAACTTACTTTTTGTAAGTTGTAGTCATCACGGATCTGTTTTTGGCTGGTCTTAGTCTAGTTTTTGTCATCAAAAAAAAGGCTGTCGACAAATATTTTTAGTCATAGTTTAAGTCAACGAAATACACACACCTGCATAGTTAACGTAGCTAAAGCGAAGCTCACAAAGAAGCTATGTAAGCTATGTAGATATGCTACTTACACAGATTACATAGCTTTAGCTACATTTGCTAAAACTAACATTGCTAAAGCTCACTGACCTACATTGGCAATAAAGTAATGTTAATTACATAGTTAGCGTAGCTATCTTAGCTTTAGCTAAAACAAGCCATTGTTCATGTAACTACTTATAAAACGGGTCTTAACATTCAGAGCGCTCTTGTGCATGGATGGTGATTATTCACAGATTAAAAGATTGGTCAACAAATACTCTAGGGTTGTTGTAAACACACACACTGACACCGAACGCCAAAAACTCTGGACTGCACTGGTTTTGTGTTGAAAATGCGCTGTGAGCAGCACAACAATAGCATCAGTGTTTATATTCTGATTTTCTCTTAAAAATTTGATTTGGAAATTATAAACATACCACCCATGTGTTTCTTTTGCATTCAAAGCATGTGATGCTACATTTCACCTTGTTCAGAGTTTCCACTTTTCATGTGCACCCTGTTTTTTTAGGCTTCTTTAACAATGAAAGATGTACTCATAATTAATTTATGGCTCAGATCTGATTATTTTGTAAGACTTTTTGTTGTGGTCATTTTTATATGACCTGTGTCAGAACCTGAACTGTCCTTTGTCCTGATGTGTTATTAAATAAAACGGACAATGAGAACACAGGAAGCATACCACCAAGGGTAATGTGGTGGCTAATGAAGTCAGCATTCACTGTTTAATTTTTAAGTTGATGTGCAGAAGAAGCCAGTGAATTTCATAGCAGTTGATAACAGGGAGCAGGAGGAGGAGCAGCAGGAGAAAGAGAGCCACATTTTTAATCAGGGCTTTTTGTGGAGAAAAGGCTGCTTCTTCCGTATAGAGGTATGAACTGAGAGAGGGGCAGAATCATGATGTGTGTGGTTTCATAGAAATATATATTTCATTCTAATTGTCACCCAAAGGCTCCTTTAACTTTTCTTTCTGTCCCAGTGAAGTGTTTTCAGGGAATTAGTTCTAGAATAATGTAAAAGTTGCTCTAATTCCGATATGACACTTTGGACTGATGTTATATTAAAAAAATCAGACCTGTATCTTCTAAAGGGATCACATACGGGAGTAAACAAGAGAAAAGGAGAATTAGTCTGGTTTTGTGTTTGTGGAGGTAGGACTATGGATCAATATGGATCCAATTCTGTTGAAACTGGTTTTATTGTGTTTGAAGGAGTTGTTCTATGGATATGTATGCCACAACAAGAGTCTCTGTTCTTTGATATTAAAACTTTTTTTAAGTTCCAAGTTTAGACAAATTAGCATGCAGTCTGAATGTAGGCTTAGCAATCAGTAAATTAATATTTATTACATGATACAAAACAACAAAATATGATGCAATACAGTAAGATAAGATATAATGTAGTATGATGTGTAACAATATGAAATGAGACATATGGTACAATACAGTATAGTATGTTATGAGCCAACAGGATGTGGTACGATACAATACACTTTGATATTATACAATAAGATATGATATGATAAGATGATGTACAATATGATATGATATGGTGACATATGCCAGAATACACTATAATAAGAAATGAGACAAAATGATATGGCACGCTACAGCACAGTAAATATGAGCCAATAGGATATGGTATGTTACCATATGATACAAAACAATACGGAACAATAGTATACGTTATAAGATGGGATATGATGTGATAAAAATTAAACGATACAATACAGTATGGTATGGAACAGTGTGATATGAGCCAACAGGATATAGTACGTTTCGATACGATATGAAACATGGCCCATGAGACAGTATTTAATGATACATCATATTTTAAATACTAAAAAATTTAAATGCCTCCAAAAAGGTGAAATGCAGGATTGGTGTATTCATTCACTGCAACTGAGTTTCAGTTTCACTTCTTATTTAGCTTTGTCCCTTAATTTCATGCCAACCATTTGTCTGACATTTCCTAGGTATTTTTCTCCATGGCTTTTCAGTTTATTTTCATTTGCACCATGAAAGCCAACATGAAGAGTCATAAAGAAATGAGACATTTCATTTGTAAAGAAGGAAAATTTCTTTACAGTGCTGACTTTTTTTTAATTTGAATATCAGTATTTTTCCACGGCAGCTTGATGATTGTACCACACAAGTCAGGATGAGAAAATATTGCTGTACCAATATTTTGTCTAACCCATATTACAAATGAAATGAATACTTACTGTTCAGAAAAATCACAGAATTCCTATAGAAAATTTCAAAGGGTAAAAACAGACCAGCAGACTGCATGTGAAGGAGAGGAGACATGCAGGGATGCTGCTTTTATCAGACAGCACTCAGTACAGTGTAGTCCTAATGGAGTCCAGGGTGTCTGGGGAGGAATCCCTGCTATAGATGCTGAACCACTTGTGTGCATGTTTGTTGTGTGTATCATCAGGAAAGCAGCACTGAAGGAGATAAAGTTCCTCCCATTAGCATACTGGAAATCAGTGGGTTTTTTAGTCTGGGAGGAAAGGAAGAACAAAGATAAAACTCTATATTGTACTGTAAGTTGTGGATAAACGCTTATGTTGTGTAGAGGAGTTTATGAGTGAGACTCTTAGCAGCTGCAGTGGTCATCAGTGTGGGAAAGCCCTGCTTCAGTGTTACATAAATTCTCCAAGCTACTTTAGTTCTAATGACATTATCTAGAGCCAGGAGCCCCCAATGGATTCCCTGACAGAGACAGAGCAAAGCAAAGCATAGGCTTTTTACTGCGGAGTCCCACTTTTGCTCACCGCTCTGGTGCACAGTGCATGCACTAGTACAGTACCTATTGTCTCTCTCTCCTAGGACTTATATAGGCCATGTGTTAGTTTTTCTCAAAGGCGCATCCCACAGTCTAATCTGGTTCATCTTCCAAGGAAATTCTGTGCCTGTTTCCCTGCTTTTTGTGTGTTGTTGAAGGCAAATATTGTGGCATATTTCTTATCTGATGCTTTAAGGGGAAGGATGTAAAAGCGAGTGCTGGCAAAATTTGATCCACCTCATTAAAAATTCCAAAGATCATCACCACACCCGCTCATCAGCCATGAATGTCATCATAATATGTCACCATCATCACTGTTTATTACAGGTCTGAATCCAGATCACAGCACTGAATCTAAAGAGCGTCTTGTAATGACTGCTGGAAGGCGAATGGCTGTGTTGAAATTGGATTTCAGCCCTGCGCTGCCTCCAGAGCAAGCCTGTGGCAACATTAGCAAGACAAGAGTCTACCCAGCCTAAAGAGAGAAAGTAAACCGTGGGGAAAAGAGATATCATACAGTCAGGAAGGGAGACAGGAAACATAATACCAGTGCATATTTAAATAGATGTCTCAATACTCCTTTTCTTTCTGTCTATATTCATTTCCTCATTTCTCTCAATTCACTCTCCAGTTGGGCTGAGACAAAGCCGGCACGCGTGTTGCGTCCTCCTCCTCCTCCTCCTCCACACCTTTAACCTCCTCCCCTCCCCAGCAGCCAACAAAAGACGGAGGTTAATGAATTCGGCGCTCATGCATGCCTCAGCTAATTGCATTGGCATTGGAAACTCCTCCCAGTATTACAAAATGTTTTCACCATCAAGATGGCCACCGGCTGGGCTGTCAGCAAGCATGACTTTGAGGAGACTGCTGAGCTTCTATCAGAAGAAATAATGACAAATGATGGGGCGTTGATTGTGTACATCTGCTTCGCATGAAAATGATGTAGGTGATCATGTATAGGAATAATATAATTACTGTTTGTACCAATGAAAATAACTGAAAAAAAAAAAAAAACTTAAACGCTTAAACACTTAAATCCTTGAAAGACTTTTAGCGGAGATCTTGAAAGTCTCAAAGTGTTGTTAAATGGTCAGTAAAAAAAACTTTGTCCTGCGACTTTGACTTGAATAGTAGAAGGCTTGCGTTGCAATATAAGACGACCCATAAGAGTAGAAATGTATTGATACCAGTCCAAAAACAACATAAGATACCAGTCCCCACTACCAGTGCAGTTAAAAACATATGTATTATCAGCAGTCCTGCTTATATTGCCATTTTAAAGCAGGATGTTAACGCCCAGTAATGTCTAAATTTTAATGTAAATTTCACAAAGGCATGATGGTCGGACATGGCTGTCTCACTACTGTGCTGGTACAATAAGTAGTAACCAGAGACATTATGATGGCAAGACAGGATTATTTTCAATGTGAAACAGTGCTGTGTGTTTGTGTTAACACTCTGAGACTGACATCAAATACAACAAGAAGAGACAGGTTTTTTAAAGTTACATAACTTTTAAACTATAAGTCGTAGCCACTCGCTTTTTCCTTTAGAAGCCCTCTATTTTGCCTTTCTAATCCACGCCTTTATAGCCCTTACGGAGGATTTCTTAGCAAGCCTGGAACTTGGGTTACTTTCACGGCTGTTTAAAGATTGAATCCACACCAGTAACTCCAATGTTAAACATTTTTTTAGAATCCAATTTTGATTTATTTTGATTGATTCTGCTGCTAGCTTAGCATTAGACACCATATTGTTTTGTCACATGGGCTGTGAAAACCAATGGTAGACTGTCCCCTCAGCGTGTCATGCTTTGGCAAACGCACACTGGACTGGGCAGATCATGCAGGAGACAGCCTGAGTTACTCATAATGGGGAGAAAGAGACACAGAGAGCCTGTGATGTATCCCTCTGTGTCACTGCAGACAGGAGCTGCTTTGAATTGTGGCACAAATAAAGCTAACACAAAGAAGGGTAAGAACTTTTTTGTAAATATGTGAGTATTTGGAAGACTTTTTGTCACAGAATTATTATTTTTTACCTTTTGGTCCCCGAGCGGTTGGAGAACGAGTCAGTGCGAAAAAAAAGTCTTTATGGTTTACTGTCTGTCATACGTAAAAGTCTTACAGTTTCATATCCGTTTAGTTTTGGCTTTATAGTCCCATACAAGATTCAAGTGACAGCTGCAGCATGCATATGCATGCATATTCTTAAAGCCTAGGTTCTTCTGAAAAAAGGGTGTTTAGAGCTTGAGTGTGCACCACAGGGTTTAATCATTTAATCTTTTGCAAGATTTTTAAGAAAATAAGTCCAGGTGAGACAAAATGGTTAAAAATTGCGTATAGGGCTCAGAGGGTTACGTTTACACTTTGTAGCTTTCATTCTTTAGCAGTGTTGTGCCTTTCACAACATTGTAATCGCAATTAAAAATCACAGGCTGGGAATCCTAAATTACTCCGATATAAAACACAAAGAAAAGGCTAGTGGAAACATGGTTGCTGCCATTAGCAGTGTGTTATTTTTTGTTGTCATTGCAAGGTTATTTGCTCAAAATCAGTTATTTTTAAGGGGATTATACCTTTTATATTAGAATAATGCAATAGCTGGCTCACTTGCTTAAACCCAACACTTGTAAGTATTAAAGATTATTAATGATATTGGTATTGGTTTCCAAATAACTCTACTTTAGACAGAGTAAAATTAGAATTGGCTTTATTGGTCAGGTCTGTGTACATGTACATGGAATGTGACAGGTAGAATTTCAATACTGGAACAAATATAACGCATTAAATATAAATACACCAACCTGTATTTAAAATGCAACTACTTTCATTCAGGACAATACTGCCATGGTGTGGATGCTGAATGATTAAAGAAGAAATCATGAAACAGATAAATTTAAGCAACAGAGTGCTTGACTAGCAAACATTATCAGATCTTTTCAAAATGTTAAGTAGTGTCCTCAAAAATACTTTGATGTCCATTTCTAGTATTAAAACAAACTGTGTTTAAAACTCTTAATAGGAGCCTTCAGTTTGTGCTGACTTTGGTCTGAGGACTAAAGTTTACATGAATATAGGGTTGTCCTGATCAGTGCTTTTGGTCCCCGATCCTCATCTAATTTTGTAATTCAGGGTCCTGATCCAATACTCATATTTGCTAAGTTTCAATGGTTTTTGTCTACAAAATAATGTAAGTTAACAGAATACTTCTATATTTCTGAAGCTTATCCCATTAAACTTTGTACAGCTAACATTGTTGTAACATTGTTGTAAACACTTAAAACCAAACCAAAAATTTCTACTCAGGGTGGTGTAATAGCTCTGTTTCACTTTAGTTATTAGTCATAAAATAAAATTTCATATTCAATTAGTGAATTAATCAGACTGCTGACATTTTAACCATGGGATTGCTAATGTTGCTACTGCTGCTTTGTTGTCTAACTTGTGCGTTTACCTGTCACAAATTGTGCTCTGTTTATGACAGCAGATGTAAATGATCAGCTGGGCTGATTAGACCAAATTGTAGATTTCCGATCACTTAAAAAAAATGCTTGTATCAGCTTCAATCCAATGCACATGATTGGGATTGAGACACCCCTGCCTGAATCTCTTTGCTGATTTTGTCCCGTTCATGCATCATACTTTTTCTTAGCAGGAAATCTGATCTTGCTTTCATCTAGCTCATCTCGTCAACAGCTGAATGTGTCACTCATCTAAAATTACTGCAGTGGAAAATGTTACAGAAAGGCTGTTTCAGCAACATAGTATTAATCATCTCATCTGACACCTACCAGGAGTCATTTCAGGAATAAAAAAAATGACTACACAAATAATCAGTCTTGTCAGTCTTGGTCTTGTTTGTATTTGCAGGTCATGAAGAACCCTCGCTATTAATTTCATTCGGTTTCATGACCGGTTAAAACCTTCTCACAGGAGCTTTAATCAAACCTCTTATTCATAAGGGCTTTAATTAGGATTCCTTCTTTATGCAGTTTAACCCCAGTCCCTACGTGGAAGAACCTGCACAAAATACAGAAGATATTGGAAATTGAACCTTCTATATCTGTCGATGCAGAGTATTTCTTCTCATTGACCTAAGCACAATAGTAGATGTTTCAAAAGCTCCTACTTTAGTATTAAACATGGCCTGAAACATTCAGAATCCTTCATCACAGCGTCCTCACTCTACAGTACGCCACTGCTATTGTTCTACATTAGCTTCAGTCTCTAAGGGCAAATGAGAGCGTGTAATAAGGATTGTTCTAATTATTGATCCACCACTTCAAGGGTCCTCACTGTGAGCTACAGCTGGGGGATGGTTTATGTGTGAGTATGTGGTGATGGGATTTCTTAGGGAACCTACGTAACTAGAAACCGCTGGATGTCGGGGTTTGTTTGTCCTACCACTGGGGAAGAAAATCCATGTTGTCTAGTTGTCTAGCTATGCTTACATGTCTGGTATACTTCCTGTGTTTTTCCTGTTTTTTGTGCATGAGGGGATTTGAATAGCATTCACAGCTCATTTTTAGATCATTTTCCAGTCATACAGTGTAAGAATGAAAGAGTGAGACAGACAAAGAGTTGAGCGAGAGACTGAGGTAGAATGAGACAGGGAGAGATAAGGACTAATAGATGGAGGAAGAGAGTGAGCAGCCGTGTGAAAAAGAGTAGAGGGAGTGAGAGATAAGAAGAAGTATGGAGAGAATCAGAGGAGCATGAAGAGGAAGAGAGAGAAGAGAGCATAATCATAAGCCTAAAGGTCATTTGAAGGTGAGGGATGTTTTTCTTGCTGCCTTTCAGAGCCACATACGACCCCTTTACATCTTTTTCTCATCCTCTGATTTTGTGTCAAATGTGGAACTGAGGAATGTGATTTCACAGAGATGGAACAAAATAAAGGCCTTGTTTATTTGAGACACTTGTTGCTGGCTCTTTCCTTGGAGCATCCCAAACTCAAACATTATTTCATTAGCTTACGTATTAAGGAGCTGCTGCTGGTACCACTGTTTATAGACATTTCGCAAATCCTAAAACATGTTGGAAAGTTTTGCAAAGACATTAGAGAAGCTTCAAATGAAAAAACAGTGAATTTCTTGTTTGTTTCTTTTTAATATGGCTATGTGTTTGTGAGCATCTGTTAATACAAGATTTAATTAAGTACAATTAACATTAAATGTTTCCTTTGAGACCACATACAGAAATATGTAACGATGGTGGGGCCACTTTAATATATCTCACCTTGGTATAAAAGTTGGTTAAGATATGCTCAGTGTTTGGGTATGCCTAAATGGCTAGTTGATGGCTGACAAGCCAAATAGCCAAATGTTTTAAGGCTTTTGGGGGGGGGCAGTCAGATATAGGGGGCCCTAATCAGCTCTGGCTACAATTGGCTCTGCCCCTGGAACATCATTGGTGCTGCTATTTGCTGCTGTAATCAATTAGGGCGTTATAAATCAAGGTATTTTTATTATTTTGGTTGCCAATATTTTTACTATTTATAGTGTCATCTCATTTTTTTCCTAGAAAAAAAGGCAATAGATCCTTCCTGTCAAAATGTTTGTTTACAGTATTAGCATGGTAGTACTGCCTTGTGCTGAAACTAGTAAGAATAATACAGTGTAGCACAAGCTTCATTCTCTATTGAGGACCATATTTCATTTAATTTAAATAATTTTGGGGGGGCCAATCAAAAAAGAGCCATGGGCCACATTTGGCCCCCGGGCCATTGTTTGGACACCGCTGTCATATTGCAATCAAGGCACTGTTTTGCACTTTTGGAATGTGACTTATGAGGTCAGTGATGAATAATAAACCCAGCAGCATATTTTTTTTTAATATAATATAAATAATAAATATCTTATTTTGGGTTTTTAGAGGATTTTTTTGAAAATATGTCCCTGTAATCAGTGCAGCTGGATCTGCATCCATCAATCTACTAGTAAAATTCAACTCTAGAGCGTTGTTTGATATAACGACAGAAATAAGTACAGATTTTCATCATAAAAAAGGAATTTTTGCCTTTCCTTGACTTAGACTTTTCAATAACCTTTCTTTGAGTTGCTTGAGTTTTCTTTTGTCTTCATGGTGTGATGGTAGCTATGAATACAGATTAACCAGTGACTGGACCTTCCAGACACAGATGTCTTGACACTACAATCACTTCAGACTTCTTCATTGCACCCAGGTGATCCCTTGTTTCATAACTCAAGCCCAAACAGAAAAGGCATCAAAAGCTTAAACAGCTTAAAGATCCTGTAAGGAACTTTAAACTTGTGTCCTTTTTCTTTTCTTTTTTTTTTTTTTTTTTTTTAACAAAATGTCCAGATAAAGTTGGAGTTAATTAGCATGTGCAATTGATTAATCACTGAGTATGTTTACATGCAGTTAGAAAAAGTGTAATTATTGTGTCAGTCCTAAAACTGAACTTTAAAATGCATGTAAACATGTTAGTGGGACTGAGATCATACTACATTGTATTTCTCAAAGTCTTGCCTGGAAAATGTGAGATTCACTCTTCAGTCAAACTGAACCAGACCTTCTGTGTATGCTCCACCTTCTCTGTGATGGCCTTAAGTGTGAGATCATTCGCAAGGTCATCAGGAAGAAAGTCCATATTAACTAGCTTTTAAAGCAACTGAGGGTGGAAGGTCCTCTCAGCATGACATGAGAGTTAATCTTAGTATGTATTCCCCTTTACATGAAATGTAAAAAAATCTGATTTCTTGTAGCATTGCAGGATCATAACTCAGCTCACCTACAGCAGCCAAATGAGAGTGTACTGAAAATTGCTTGAGCAGATGCTGAAAAGGAATCTCCCTATATGTTGCCATGTAGGTGAAACAAGTGACAGTAAACTTCAGGTCATTTCTCTCTGACTAATTGACTCACCTCTCCACCAGTCATCTCATTTAAATAACACCAGCTCACCTCTGATGTTCAAGGGTGAGACAGGAGAGGAGATCAGTGCAGTAAATGCAGTCCACCGTGAGATTATTCACACATAGTTACAGATACAGTAATGCCGCCTAATGATGTGATTAGAGAGCCGAATGGTATGTAAAGGAGGAGGGGGAGAGGGGGATAAAGGGAGAACAGTGGGAAGGAGATAAGGGAGGCTTGATGAGGCAAGGACAGAGGGAGAGAAAGAGAGAGGAAAAGGGTGAGCAGGTGTGGAGGAGAAGCAGAGAGAAGAGAGGGGAAAAGGTGACATTGTAAAAACAGAAAAAAGAGACAGGAATAGAAAGCTGGACGGTGGGAGATGTCAGACGAGTAAGATGACTACAGTTCTCTGAAACACACGGTCTGACTGTGAGTGATGAGCTCTCCCTCTCCTTAACCTCCTGTTACTGTAATGCCCAATTATGCTGTGCCAACAGCTTTCTTTGAAGGTGTTAGAGTGACTTCTTTACTCAATATGAGGTGAAAATTATTACTAAGTATCTAAGAAGGATAAAAAACAATCTTATGAGGATGATTTTGATCTTAATATATTGATAACATCTCGATTTTTTCTATTTTTTCCAAGTATATTTTGGGGCTTTTTTTAGAGGACAATAGTAGACAGACCTGCATGAAAGGAATCACAGGCCAGACTTGAACCCAGGCTGCCCTCGTCAGTGGGGTGCGACCTAAGAACTTGACCGTTTGTGCCCCATGACTTGGTTTTAAAAGAATTACAACAGATATGCCAAATATTGACTTAGTAACACAAAATGATAAAACTTAGAAAATGATGCCTTATGATCAGCTCTAGGCACACAGCCTTTAATCAGTAAATCCACTCATAGTTAATAATCCTTAATTTGATAGATTATAATTTCAAACTTGACAGTTTATTTGAAAAATGACCTTTAACACTGGTAATTTTGTCTCTGTAGCATTATCATTATTACTTGAAATCACTTGTAATACCTGCCATGAAGGGAAGAGAAAGAAGTCTGAAAGAGATCAAAACTTCTCATAACTGTTGGTGCATTCCCACCAAGTGATCTAGTTCAGTTCAGTTTGGTATGGTATGTGAATATCTGTATTTCCACTGTCAAAATGTGGGCAAAGGTACTGAAACAAATGATCTGTACCATCCTGCTTTATGCACCTTTCTGTTGGGATACCAAGTGTACCTGTCTGACCCTAATGGTTTGAGCCGGACACACAGCAGTCCTCTGATTAGCAGAAAGACTCGTCATTTATCATGTGACTGCAGCAATAATAGACAAAGACAAAATGTGCCACATTTGAAAAAACAGCTGTGCAACAGTGAACCTATTCCTGATTTACCCGGTGTATTTGTTTACCCGAGGAGGAAAAAGGGTCCAAACCCTGCTCTGATATGCTACCTTCTCGTTCTTTTGAGAATGTAATGGATAACGAGCCAAAATGCCCATCTCTGCCCTGGGTGCTTTTGGTGTGAAATGCTTCGTATCCAACATGATATACTTCACAAATACAGACATGTCATCATGGCATCTTATGAAATCCATCAACATTGTAAAAAGCTGATGTTTTTGTTGCCTGATTCACTGCTATAAAAGTTAACGTCTTAATGGATTAATAATGAAGTAACCTTGCAAAGCAGATGGATACGCCTGTTTTCGTGTTTCATATAGGCAAATCCATCTTGTAAAGCTCCTCTCTGAACCGTTTTGGCCCAGATAGAAAGTGGACCAATCAGCGTCGAGGGGCAGTACTGTCTGGTGTGACAGAGTAGTGACGTAGGCAAGCAGCGACAAGAGACCGGTTTGACTTATGGCGGAAGGCATTAGCGTGGATGCTGCTAAAGTGCCAGTTTTATCAGAACTTGACATTTCTGCATTAAAAGAAGAACAAAGAACAGCAGTGAGTTGTTTTCTTTTCAAAAACGACGAAAGTCGTGTACTGACATGTCTACAGTCGCCGTGGTTTGCGTTATGCCGTTCTCTATGGAGTTTACACCTCCGTAGGGTTGAGCCTCAGTAGCAGCTACGTCCCGTGTTTTGTTGCTCTGATTGGACAGAACTTTGATCCAATCACCCTCCGAGTTTTTTTCAAAGGCTCTGCCCTTTCCCAAACACCATCTATTGAAGGTTTTCCATCTGATGTGCCAGGTTAACCAACTCCTGCATACCATAACAGTATGATGTGAACTTTGCTTTGAATGAGATGTTTAACTTGAAATAGTAAACTATAATCACAACATAAGGACTTGTTAATGATTGAATTTCTGGAAACGTGCTCATAATTTTTAAGTTCACCATCATATTCGCTGTCACAAGAAATTTGGGGAATTTACTTCCATTGACTTTGAGTAAATCACAGCCCACTGTTCGCCAGTGAAGCAGTGTGCATGTGTGAGACAACACCCCGCTCAACAGCATCACACTCATTAATCCCCTACTGTGCATCAACGCCAGACCTCTTCCATCAGGCTCTAAAATGCACCAAATGGTGTGTCATGGCCGTGTGAGTGTGCATGCACAATTATTCATAAATGGCAGGTGCTCACTCACTCCCTCTCAGATAAAGCTTATCCTATTGAAACGCTGCTTTCTTGCTCTCTCCCTCTCTAACACACACAACACTCTGCTGACCCTTGGGACACAGGCCTGTACAGCTTGATAATTACTTTCTTTTGCTTGCCCCCACCTCCAACACCATCTCCCTGTCCTCCACTTAACCACCTGCCACTCCACCATCACGTCCAGCGATAACAGGAATCATGCCGTCATCAATTTTAGTGTCTGGTTTGATTTTATTTCCAAGATCTTGTCACAAAAATTCTCTGACAGGCTCCATTAAATTTTTCATCGAAATTTTACTCAGACTCTTAAAGTGTGTTATTGTGTAAAGCTGTGCAGCTGCCACTCACTACTCTCACATTTTCTGCCCAAGAAAACTGTCCCCAAGCAAGGGCACAAGCGTGTGGTCCCGGCCTCGTGGCGGACCCAGCCATGCAGGCTCAGAGGCTCGGCGAGCTGAGGAAATGGGCTGTGTTAGGACAGATCGATGGTAATCACACCTCTTCACAGTTAGCTCTGTGGCGTGGGGGGAGGGAGAGGAAGGACAGAGAGAGAGGGAGAGGGAGGGAGGTGGTGTGATAGGGGAGGAGGAGGTGGAGGTTGGCAGCAGGGGGTGCATGCACAGCTCCTTTGGGAACAGAAAAACGCCTCAATTCATGATTAGAGAACAATATTCATCCCCTCCCCTTTTCTTCTGTCTCCTAAAACATGGATGCCCCCTCCTGTCTGAATCTGATTCCCCCTGATTGTGTTGTAAAAGTAGCATTAGCTTTAGCATGAGCAGACTTCATACACCCACCCATACCTTCATCTTTTAGCTGTTTTATGCCACAAGAGGCATTTCTTTCTAAAGAATTAATACAAATCTAGTGATAATACTTCTATAGGAGCTGTATATGACTTAGAAAAAATAACACTTTATCAAAATTGTAAGAAAATTAGAATAAGAATAATAAGAAGGTATTTTTATTGATCCTCATTTCTTCCTTAAAGTCTGATTTAAAACCCCTGTAATGGAAATCCAAAATGTGTGTCTTAGATATGTTAGAATAAGGTTGCAGTAAACATGTGAAAATACCTAGATGTTTGTGTGACCTGTGAAGTTTGTTTTTTTTTACCTCTTTCCTGCCTTGGTTTTATTTTCAAAGGGGAAAAAGTATGACCCCATGATACCATCGGTATTTATGGGGCGAGGTCTTGAACTCACCAAGCACCTGATCTCAGTACAGTCTGTTGTTAGCAGATGTCACTGCCTTCATTGAACGTCAACAGTTTGCTTCATGCTGTTTTTGTTCATTGTGTGGTAAATTTCCCAAATATATGGGCCACGGTGGCATACACTTGGTCATTAAAAGCATCATAACAGAGACATTTGTACCAGAAAACAGTAAGTGTAATCCCCAACTTCTGTCTCTACTTTGGCACAGAGCCCAGCAGTTGCACTCTAAACAGAAAAATTTTATTTAATTTGAGAGGATCTTATTTCTCATGAGTGGGCGTGTCTTCATCTCCTTCAACTGACACACCCACATCCTCCTAGAGCAGATTTTAATGCCTCATTTTTCACAATTTTGAAGCTTAATTTTATAAACATTTATACAAATTTGGCCTGGTGGTTCACAACACAGTGGCCTGTCATGAAGCAAACATAAAACACAGGTTTTTAAAATCACTTTACAGGTACTTTCAAGACTTCAGTTCAAAGTCTAAACTACATTTATGTATTGGTTTTTGATTTATATTGGCAAGAATCCAATATTGTCCACCCTTAATAAGTGTAAGAACATTTTCAGAAACGATAGCTTAGTAGCTTAAGACAAGTTCTTTTGTTACCACAAGTTTACTGGGGGATGAAAAATTTCTCAAACAATAATTGGGAAAAATGACAAACTTTCACAAAATACGAAGAAAATTTCTTTAAACTAAGATATTTGTTCTTCAGATAAAAATCAGTCTTTGTCAGAATTTTTCTGGTAGTCTCTCAAAATAATGACAAAATTTGTAGAAAAACAAAAATATGCCATAAAATGATGTAATTTCTAAAAAATGCTAAGAGTTTTTTTTGTTGTTGTTGTTTTTATCTGTGTGGCAATTAAAAATGGTAGAAACATGATTGAAATGTTTCTAGATAATGATTATCAAAAAATGATAGCATAACTGGGAAAATGTGTCAAAATAATGACATAGTAGTTCAGAATAATGGCAAACTTTTAAAAATAAGTAAATGTGACCTAAAACTGTCGTACATTTCTTTCAATGACAAGACTTTTTAAAATTATTTGAAAGTTTTGCATAATGACAACAAAATTTCAAGAAAGAGGATTTTTTTAATTGACTATGTTTCTCATAGTAGTGGCCCTTTTCCCTGAAATAACTGGTATATCCTTAAACAATAATTTGCACATAAAATTATCAGTCAGAAGAAAGACAGAAAAGTTCTCCCAAGTTATGTTTTCTTGAATAAATGTCTGACATATTTATTATATTATATCATATTTACTCATTATTTTATTTATTTTTAAGATATTTTTTCTGGGGCTTTTTGCCTTTATTGTAGAGAAAGGATGGTGGATAGAGTTAGAAAGAAAATGGGGAATGACATGCAGTGAAAGAGCAACAGCCAGACTTAAACTCAGGCCGCCCACATACTGTACATGGGACATGACCTAACCACTCGCCCATCTGCACCCCAGTCAACCATTCTTTTGACAGTTTTCTACTTAAAGTTTTCTACATTAAGACTTACAGGATATTTTTTCATCAGATATGGAGAAATGAACATCCTTAAACGTACAGTTGATCACTTTTGTTTAGTCCTTGTGATTCGTTTTCCTAAGAAAAAGATAAAGCAGTCATGGATATTGTTTTTCTGCTGAAACATGTATTATTTCCCTCTGAACCTACAAACCTGCTTGAATGTGCAGCTAATAGACTCAGCTACAATACTGGCCCTTAATACCACTTTGTCACAACATCCACTGTGTGCTTTCCCTTTTAGCCTCCGGGAAAAGACTCCATTGCACCTTAGAGGAGGTAATTTAGTGTGAAAAGGTTGCTGTCGTTTTGTAGTGTAATCTTAGCATGGGATTTCTATATTTCACGGTGTGTGTGTGTGTTTGTGTGGCCTTGGGTTTACCGTGCGGTATAGTGGGAGGTAAAACAAGAAGTGAAGTGATCGCTTTTGTCATCTCCTGGCTGGTTGTGTGTGTCTTTAAAGGCAGCCAGTGCAGAGCGCAGTAGTCCACTGTAATGCCTGCTGATGGGGAAAGGTTGATTGTAGCTCCAAGGTGGGTTTGGTATTCTTCCAGTCAGTTTGTTGTGAGGCAGATCAGTGGAAAAATAGACCTTTACTCAGTGTTGAAGTGCACACAGTCTTCTGCTTTTCTTCTTGTGTTTTTATGAACAGTTGTGTGGACAGCTAGAAGAAAAGCAGAGCATCCTGTCGTCTTAATGTTTGATACTGAATTATTCACAAGCAGCTTTGGCGAACATGTTTGGACTGTGATACCAGAACACACACAGCAGATTGTGGGACTGAAGTGTATTTACTCATCACCATGAACAGTCTCATTGTTGAATGAAGCAATGAAAAATTGCACATGAAAACAGAGCCTGGTATAACAGACTAATTTTACTGTAAATTTTGGAAGGTCAAAGAGGTTTTGTGAAATAGCTGGTCTGAATCACAGATGGAGGACATGGTTACATGAAAACAATCCACTGAAAATGGAATTTGGATTTGATTTTTTCTCCAGAAAAGTTCTGTATTGAGTCAATAGGGTTTATTTTACATTGAAAGATATACAATAAGAGTCAAGTCTAAAATCTTTTGGGAAACCACTTAAGATTAAATGTTAGGTTTTATTTTCATCATTTGCCTGTAATCTTTTTCTCATTTTTTTATTCTAAATATGAATGAGGTTCAGATCCTGGTTCATAAAGGCCCTTGGAGCGCATTTATTTTGTACTTAGGCTTGAACACTTTTTTTGTACAGTAAAGTATTGATGCCGTGAGGGGAACTGTCTGTACAGGTTGTGATAGGAGTTTTTTTCCCTCCAAGGCAGAACAGGTATTCAGGATTGATGCTCTGCTTTGGCTCCAGGTGCCCTCTGAGCCAACAGCTTCTGCCAAAAACACATCAGTCATACTGTACAGCAAGGGCAAAAACACAGGAGGAGAGGAGATGGAAAGAACAGAAGAGATAAAGAGGCGAGGAGAACAAAGAGAGATGGAGAGAAAAGAAGAGATAAAGAGGAGAGAGGAGGAAAATAAACTTCAGTAGTGACACTTTAGTTGTTATAGCCTCCCAAATGATGCAACATATAAATGAAAAATAAAATTTACAAACACCTCAGCTATTTTAATGACTGTTGAGGGATTTTTTGTAAGTCTTTTCCAAACATTTTAGATATTTAAACAGGATATGTTTGGATTTTACCATCTTCTGAACAAAACAAGCAATATGACTGTTTCATATTGGCTGTATACAGCATTAGTATCAGTTTTATCAAGACAGAAAATAAATCTGCAACAATTTAACAGTAGTGTCTTCATTTTTTTGTATTCATCTAAGAAAAAATTAGGTTTTGTTTTATGTACTAATTTTTTTGTCTACATTTTAAGGACCACAAAAATTGTCTTTTATCAAGAAACAGATGACATCACTCCCTCTGGGTTTGTGTTCTCAGCTCTTTGTTTGCAGCCCTTGGATCAAAGACTTGATCAGCAGAGACTTCTTGAGGCAAGTGAAGTGGAGAGACTGGAGGTTAGGGTGGAGCTGAGGGTTGGAGGAAGTTTGTCTGAAGGGAGTATTTGTTTTGGTCTTAAAATCTACTAGTTTGATGATATGGAGAAGAAAAATACTTGTTTTGGCAATCAATTAGTTCCTGTTTTTTTCCTGTTTAAATTTATAGTGCCTAAATTCCGCTGTCTTCTGCTGTTATTGTCACAACAATAACAAAAGGTGATGTTGATCCAATCCCTTTTACAGTGTGGATCCACTAGATATTGTTAAGACATGCTGCTAGCTGTACCCACCTTGGTTCCCTAGTTCTTCTTTTGAACTGAGGGCTCTGTTTGACAAAAGTATATTTACAAAACAGTATGCCACCACTTTTGTTTCATTGGATTAATTTCACTCTATGAGGGAGAAAAGCTGTTTAAAAGTGGCCTGCCTGGTTCATGCTGGAAGCTGCCTGCAAAGTATTCTGGAACCATTTGCGATGTGCAACAGGAATTCAGTGCTGCTTTTTAAAATGAGAATGAGTTACATTTAATATGTTCAGAATCAGCTTAAAAATCACAACATCGTTTTTCTCTCACAGTATGTGCTTAATCATTCTACTACAAGTCCCAGTCTGGTATCTTGTGAAAAAAATCTTCAACATCATCGCTTCTTCTTCTTCTTCTTCTTCTTCTTCCGTCTGTTTGGTTACAGCTGCTTACACAAACACCCATCGTGTTGAAAATAGAACAGCCCTTCAGCAACTTGGAGCCAACTCCCTGGATGATGTGTATCACCATGTTGACAATCTCACTCTGGATATTTTTGGTTTCCTTTGTTGTTGTTGTGTTTTTTTTTGAGCAGCACGACTGAGACATTCTCCACCTTCTGTCTGTGATCCGCCTCATCTGTGTTCCTCCATAAATCTATAGTAGCATGATCCCGCCCAGTCACTCCCCACCCAGAAGGTAGTGAGTAACACTGAGAGCACAACACACATGATCATCTGTCTTATGGACAAAAATCAACTTAGCTCTCATAGGAGACAGCAGCGTTTTCTCTGTTTAAAGTTTTTAGGTCTAACTCAAGTTTGATGGCCCCTGCTTACTATCAGTCATCATGCTTGTGTTGTACGATAGTTTTGCAGATGCATTGATTAGTCCTGTGACTAAATTAAATCATCAAGGATTTTCTATTTTGAGCACAGCATTTGGAAAAGTGCTTGAAATCCTTGAAAGTCTTTATATTCTAATGTTAGGTTTCAAAGTTTGAAATTGTACTTGTATGCCTCATGATAAAAAAATAGCAATATGACTGAAAAGTTTATCTGTCAAAGGATATAAGGCATAGTCAGGTAAACTTGAAGTATTAATCATTCCTCATATTGACTTTATTGAAAATTCTGGTAATTATATGAGAGAATTGTTTTATATTAACTAAGTTCTGTATTACTGTGATTTACACAGCTGTGAGGTACTGAAAAAATTAAAATGCACCTTGAAAATGTTTGAATTTGAGTTTAAAAAAGGTTTATAAACCCTGTTAACAGAACGTTTTCTCACTCCAGCTTCTTTAATGTTAGGATCTGCTGCTTGTTTTTGTTGTTGATGTGTACCAGTAGTAACCTTTGTACCCAGGTCAGACTTTAGCCGGATTTGACTGATCCATTTAAAATCCTTTTTTTTCTCGCCTTTATAATAGAATTTATTGTGCTTGCTGTAATTCTACATGGTCCCAGCTGCCCCAGGTAAATTATGTTGGCATATTTATCTTTGAGAGTTCCAGTGTTGTAGCTTTCTATAAGGGTGTGGTGAAAAAGAGCAGGAGGAAGTATCTGTGGGAGCCCTAATTAAAGGAACTGTGAAGAAAATAAACACTTAGTGGTCCATTTAGGATTGCTACTAATGCATATTTTCATTATTGATTAATTGACCTATTATTTGCATGAACAGTACTTATTTTGTAAATTGTCACTGTAACATGTTCAACATATGATCACTTGTTTTGTCTGACCAACAGTTGTTGATCAAAAAGACTCCATTTACTTTCCTAATGACTAAGAAAAGCATTCTCACATTAAAGCAGCTGGGATCAGCAGATGTTTGACCTGCACTGCCTTTAGCTTCTTAAGTTAATGAGATGTTTTGTTTTAGGGCGATAACCAGATTGCCCTCTGTTATGAAGTTCTGTCTGTCACACTCTGCTGTCTTTCAGCGCGAAGGCTTGATCTGATTCACCGAGACGCAGCAACATGAGTCAGGTTGTTGTTGGTGCTGCTGCTGACTGGGTTGCTGTCACCATGGGTGTGTGCTCGCCTTCTTGTGTTTATGCCTGTGTGTATGTGTTGCTGACTGGTGTTCTGTCAGCTGTGTTATCAGCCATCTTGACACCCAGAGTGCACTTTTAACTTTTCTGGGTCCTCAAAGACAAATGGCCAATCCAGCGGTTTGGCAAAACCACATGCACACAGAGACACACATGTGCTAGTTGCTGAAGTGACCGGTTAGAAGACGTGTTGGAACTAAGCAGAAATGACACCGAGTTGACAACGACAACAAAAAAGCTGTGCTTGTAGTTCCTCTAGCAGGGGTCATCAGGACTTTTGTGTCATTGAAGTTTGACATTCTGAATGTGTTTATTTCTATGATGATCTGTTTTTGGTGTATTAATGGAGGGTTAAGTTAAATGGACTTGAGCTTGTGGTGCTTTCCTTTTTTACAACTCAAAGAACTTATTACATCAGAGGTCACACTTGCTAGAGTAGGCTGATATGTAAATTGGGCCTCAGTATGAGATATTTCATACAGATTCATGCACATTCTTGTTTCTCTGATGCATCAGTGAGAGCAACTTGAGGTTAAACATGTTGCTCAAGGACACATCAACATTTTGCTGCAGGAGCTGCAGGGTGCACCCGCATGTTTCAATCAACCACTGGGCAATATACAGTCATGGATTAAAGTATTGCCACTCCTGGAATTTTTCCAGAAAATACACCATTTCTCCCAGAAATTGTTGCAATTACAAATGTTTTTGGTATACACATTTTTATTTCCTTAATGTGCATTGGAACAATACAAAAAAAGCAGGAGAAAAAAGCCATAAATTTTACACAAAACTAAAAAAATGAGCCAGATGAAATTATTGGCACCCTTTTAAAACTGTGGGTAAATCACTTTATTTCAAGCATGTGATGCTCATTTAAACTCACCTGTGGCAGTAACAGGTGCTGGCAATCTAGAAATCACACCTGAAGCCAGTTAGAATGTATAAAAGTTGACTTAACCTTTGTGTTGTGTGCCTGTGTGTGTCACACCAAGCATGGAAAAGAAAAAGAAGAGCTGAGAATTGTCTGAGGATTTAAGAAGCAAATCTTGGAAAAATATGAACAATATCAAGGTTACAAGACCATCTCCAGAGATCTTGAAATTCCTTTGTCCACTGTGCGTAATATACTCAAGAAGTTTATAACCCATGGAGCTGTGGCCAATCTCCCTGGACATGGACAGAAGAGAAAAACTGACACAAGAATGCAACACAGGATAGTTGGAATGGTGGATAAACATCCTCAGTCAACTTCCACACAAATTCAGGCTGTCCTGCAGACTCAGGGGGCAAAAGTGTCAGCTCGGACCATACGTTGTCATCTAAATGAGATGAAGCGCTATGGCAGGAGACCGAGGGGAACCCCACTGCTGACAAAGAGACATAAAAAAGCCAGACTGGAGTTTGCAAAAATGTACCTGAGTAAGCCTCAATCTTTCTGGGAGAACATTTTGTGGACAGATGAGACTAAGGTAGAGCTTTTTGGAAAAGCACATCATTCTACTGTTTACAGAAAACAGATTGAGGCCTACAAAGAAAAGAACACAGTACCTACAGTCAAACATGGTGGAGGTTCAAGGATGTTTTAGAGTTGTACTGCTGCCTCTGGCACTGGGTGCCTTGACTGTGTACAAGGAATCATGAAATCTGGAGACTATCAAAAGATTGTAGGGCCTAGTGTCGGATAGCTGGGTCTGCGTCAGAGGTCATGGGTGTTCCAGCAGGACAATGACCTGGAGCATACCTCAAAAAGCATCAAGAAATGGTTGGAGACAAAGCGCTGGAGAGTTCTGAAGTGGCCAGCAATGAGTCCGGATCTAAATACCATTGAACACCTACGGAGAGATCTCAAAATTGCTTTTGCAAGAATGCACCCTTCAAATCTGAGAGACCTGGAGCAGTTTGCAAAAGAGGAGTGGTCCAAAAATCCAGTTGAGAGGTGTAAGAAGCTTGTTGATGGTTATAGGAAGCGATTGGTTTCAGGTATGTTATCCCAAGGGTGTGCAACCAAATATTAAGTTAAGGGAGCCAACAATTTTGTGCGGCCCATTTTCTGAGTTCTGTGTGAAATTATGTCAATCTTGGCTTTTTTCTTTTCTTCTTCTTTTTAGGTTGTTCCAATGCACATAAATGAAATAAACATGTGTGTATCAAAAACATTTGTAGTTGCAACAATTTCTGGGAGAAACGGTGTATTTTCTGGAAAAATTCCAGAGGTGCTTATACTTTCGCCCATGACTATAGTTTTAGATAAGTCTTTCTGGAGACAATTCACTGGCTAATATGACTGCAGTAAGACTCTTAACATCGCAAAGCCTCAGCTGTTTAAGTGAGTGTCCCTTTGATTCAGGCAACAAAAGTTTTTGTTAAGCACAGACAATTTTAAGACTGGTGAAGAACGGGACAAGAGGATTAGTGACAAAAAATGGATTGTGGCTATGTGTGTATTAAGAATGCACGCATGCTATATGGTTGGATCCCTTTGGAGTAAGCACTAGAATCACCAGCTAGTTTAACTAATTATTGACTTTATAATGCATTCACACCCACAATCCTGATCAAATGCTCCATCTAAATTGTAATGCAGCTTCCCACTTTTGCAACTGTACTATTGATGCATGTGGACTTGTTTATACAAGTTAAAACACCTAACAATAGCTTGTACATATTTAAATTGTATACGTTTTCTGTTTTTATTAATTCTCTATTTAACTGATTCTGAAATTACGTGTGAAAGAGTGTGTTGTGTGTAAAACATGATGAACACCAGATAGAAAATGATTGCTATGGCTGATATGCACATTTTAATATTTGTTTAGTTGTTTAACCTCAATTTATTATTGCAGTATTAGAATTTATCCACAAGTATTTCTGGTAAAATGTGCTTTATTTGCTTTATGTGTTGGATTATGTTTGTCCTCTCTCATATGCTTGGATCCTTGTCCCATAACAGTCACTTTCAGTGTTTGTTTGTGTTCATGTGTTTAGATGGCATACATATAAGACAGAGGAGGCTTTTCAAGGTGAGCTGATCATGGGGGCGGAGACTATCAGACGTGACGTGATTATTGAAGTTTTTGACATGTCCGTGTTTCAAAGTACCCTTATGGGAACACACATGCAGCTTAGACATGATAAAGATATCCTCACTTTTCGATTTGAATTAGATCATCATACTGGGGGAGCACATCTCTGCTTGAATCATTAGTACAAAAATGTAACAAACATCTAAGCAGGGTGTCAAAGTTATGTTGCCCAACGTTGTTTTAATGACTCAGATAAACTAAGAGTAATCACAAAAACTCAGCATAAGGAGAGATAAGACAAGTATGCTGTAAAAGAGGATTAAATTAAGAACAGCAGGTCAGAGTCCACCTCAGGAGAGCAGAACAGTGATGCTGAGCTACAGCAGAGCAGTCAGTGAGAGAGAGTGTGTGCTGCTCTATTGGCTGTTATAGCCAAGCTAACTGACTGTACCCATCAGTCAAGGTTGTGTCTTATTATAGGTCATTAGTCTCTCTGCTCAGCTGCGACCTTGAAGCTACCTGCTGGAGCATCTATATGTACCATAGTAGGCAAAATGACTCTGTGTGAGAGTGTGTATACCTTGGCTGCTGTGTGCACAAAATGTGTGTTACTTTGATTTTTTTTTAGGTGTGTGAGCACACGTGTCTGCTGCCTTGATGAGCAGTCAGTCAGCTCTGGCTGTATGTGATGGATGGATGGACATAGGGGGGGTCAGAGGGGGTCAGCCCACACGCCCTTATACACAGAGGGGGGCGGGGTTGGCTCACAAGGTTGTCTGTCACAGATTTGCTACAAGAGTAACGCTGGTCTAAAGTAAAAGTGCTGCCACCCACGATAAAAAAAAGTGTCTGCCGTGCAGGACAACAGGCTGAGTCCAAACTGCCAGTAGACATTTACCGCTCGCTGCATTGAACTACTCTGACAGTTCTACTGTGAAATGCAAACCACAGTAAATCATCAAGTTCTCACCCAGATGTTTGACTTACTGTGGATGTGAGGCAGTAAGGAGAGACTCTGCTGGGTGCCAAGAAATAATCTGGCACGTATTCCTCCTATAAAATCTCACCATGCTGTCTTTATAGGTTGTTTTTATTGGATGTAGCAAATTAGATATGATGTGCCAATAAGTAATCCATAGAGGCGTGAGGAGATTTTAGATGATGATTAAACAGACTGAAATTAATACTAATGCGTCTGCATTACCTATGAGAGCAAATAGCACAATTTTGAAGAAATAAAGATTATATTTGTATGAACATTTATGTGTCTGTCACCTCTAGTGTAGGGTTGGTGTCAGTTAAGTCAATACCAGGGTTTTCATCCACCAGTTTTATGCAGATTTTTAATTTATAAATAACCTGACTGAAAACACTGCAAATCCAAAAATACTCACATTACAGTAGTTTACTTAAACATGCATAAATGTATTTTTTCTTGTCCAAATTTCTAAGAAAATCTTTTCAAATCTGCAGTTATTTAGATGGAAACCCTGTGAACAGTGCACTGCTACTTTTGAAATGTTTTTTTTTTCATGCCAGAGAGTCATTATGACTTCCATGTCATCAATTACCAATTCTTCTTTGCAAAACTGCTCAAGCTCTGCCAGGTTGTACAGGGAATGGGCATAAATAGCCCTTTTCAAGTCACAGCCACAAATTCTCAATTGGATTGAGGTCTTGGCTTTGACTCCACCTCTCCAGAACATTCACCTTGTTGTGTTTAAACCATTTCTATGTAGCTTTCTTTGTCTGCTGGGGGTGATTTTCTTGGTGGAAATTAAAGTTTCTCCCAAGCTGTAGTTCTCTTGCAGATTGAATAAGATTGTCCAGGCTTCTCCTTTCCATTTATTTTAACCCTCTGCCTTTATAAGCCTTCCAGGGCTTGCTGAGAAACATCCCTACAGCATGATGCTGCCACCACTGTTCTTCACAGTGGGGATGGCTTGTTTGTTGTGATGTTCAGTGTTTGGTGTCCACCAAAGATATCATCTTGTCTGATGTTTAAAAAGCACCATTTGTGACTTTTGGTTGGCAGAAAAAGTGACAACAACCCAAAGGCTCCATCTTCTAGATCCTGTCACTGACTCAAAGTGTCCAATGGGGTATTGGGGGTAATGGGGGCTTCAGTTTTTACAGTTTAAATAGACAGATAAACATTGTCCAAATGAGTGCCCATCCATCCAGTATGCACAGTCTTTACCCCATTTGGGGTCATGGATGCTGGAGCTAATCTCAGCTGTCATTAGGCGAAAGGCAGAGTATACCCTGGACTAGTTGCCAGTCAATCCTAGACCTCCATATTCATACACTGTTTTTATATAACAAAATATAAAGCTTACATTTGAAACAGCAGTCCTCACCATCATCTGCACCCTCAGCCAGATCTGTTTGACAGCTTGTGTCCTCCAAATAAACTGCTATGTTTACGCCTGTGCAGTGTGCTAACAAATGTTGACTTACACGATGCTTGAGCTGTCTTGCAAAATATTTGAACCAGCAGTGTGAGGCGATGTTACTGTCACTGTTGTACTGTACACCAGTAGATCAAATTCATACTGCTGTGCCCCTCTGAAAAGGAAACAGCCAAGTGAACTTATTCCAGAGAAGGAAAAGGGGAAGAGGGATTCTGGATCACCCTGTACCCCTCCCTCTATCGATTTCAGTGTCCCATGTCCTGTGCTAAACACAGCACAATTGGTGGAGGGACACAGCTCATAAAAATAGCCTGCATCAGAGAGAGGGACACAAATCCATTATGTTTTTCTTCAGATTTCTCACAGAAATTCATGTAATTTGACATGCAGGGTTGTTCCATCTCATACGTACAGACTGTGGCTATTGCACTGACATCTGCTGGTGTTATTAATCTGAATAAGCTGATGCATGTAGACAGATTGAATCGCCACTCTGCTCTTCTGTCCTTTTAAATGTATTGAAGTCCTTCTTCAGGCCACGCTTGACCTGGTCGACCCCTTAGACTCTTGTGACCCCATGTATTGATGTTGTGGTTTGCTCTTGGCATCGTTATTGCACTAAGCAGCCTAATATATTAATTCCTTTTCTTTCCATCTGTTGATTTAAGAAACTAAATTTTATTGTCATTCTTCAAAATCTAAATTGTACTCTAGATGCAGCTCAGGAAACTCTGCAGTTGTAGCTGTTGCCTGTAGCCATTCCTTAGCAATAAAATGCAGGTGAATTTCTTCACTCCCTACACTCACATTGCCTGTTTTGTCACCATGTTCAGGGGAGTGCTGCTGCTGCTATTATGGATTTAGGCCTCCCCATTCAACAGCCTATTACTTTGTGAGGCCTGGGGGGCAGCTGGTCGTTCCAGCATCTAATAGCCTTCTGTTTGCCAGGCAGAATCTCCAGGATCTGGAAGACCATTACTCCAGTATAGTAGGCTGTAATGTGTATTTGTGGAGGAGGGTGCACCGGTTTAAGACGCATAAATGAAAGATCAGCAGTTGCAGTGTGATTAACACTGGACTTTAAAGCTCATTTTTCTTTCACATATCCTGAAAATACCACCTCTTTGTCTTCTCCTGGTTGAAGTGTATGTTTGGTTTACGTCCTTCATGTTTGTCTGCCTGCACGTGTGCGTGTGTGATGTGTGGAGACTGAGGGGGTTCAGGGGGGACAGATGGCTCTTGGTCTGCTCTCGTCTGGTGCTCTCTGCCTGCCAAAGATCAGGAGAAAACAGTTACAGCACTCTGCACTTCATTCAGTCCTTCCTACTCAGTAAAGCAACAGACCTCAGTCTGTTTTATAGATAGCTTTATGAGCTATCAAAATGTTATGGTGGCAGCAACAGATTTGACATTTACAACAGATTTTGTTTGGTTTTACTGACAGACTTTATTTGACAATGAAGGCCTGGTTTTTGTTCTTTGGCTCTTTGCTGTGGGAAATCTTTAGCCAGGAAATTACAGCAGAGAAGCGCGTGTTTATATGCCAGCTTTCATGCTGGAAGACTTTAAGAATTCTTTAGGGGGAATCTCAGCTACAGCTTTGACTGGTTCTCTCAATTTAAAGATGTCCTTTGCAAGTTTGACATGCGTTGAACTCCATATTGTTTGTCAGTCAAAAATGTGGCTTGAGAGGTTGAAAGCAAACAAGACTAAAAATTGTTTTCCTCCTTCTCAGCAAAGCTTGGCAAGTCTTTCCAAACCAATAGCTGCATAGTAACTCCCCTGTGAGAGCAGGTGTTTTGCGCGATGTGAGAGCATTGGGCTAAATGTGTTTTCCTGCTGTCGTAGTTTTGTGAGAAGCAATAATGTAGACAGGAAGCTTTCAGACTTGGCATTTTTCTGTATATGAAGAATGTAGGAGAGCCTCTTTGTCTGATGGCATCCCAGTGGATGAATAGTTCACACACAAACAGCTGCAAACACTCACACCATACAGTTAAGAGCTACAGTGACTCATGCCGTTGAGTCTATATTAATATGGACAGCCCATCTCCTTTTGTTGAAGCCAAAGTACCTCTGTGACACTTTGTTTTGGTGACATATTGTCATGTTTAACAGCATTTCTTTTGTCCGGACCTTTTCACTCCTGGTGATACGCCCAGGGACCACCGGTGTTTTTCAGGCACCTGGAACATCCACTGCATAACCAGGGGCTTGTGGCAACTCTGGACAGTACCCTTTGCCATGCTTACGCTCCACATCAACCCCAGCCCCTGCTCATATGCAAGGCTATCCGGAGCATGACCAGGGTTGTGTCAATCCTCCTTCCGAACCAGATGGTGCCTTCAGGCAGATTTTTGGGCTGTCATCAGTAATGCACTGCATGCATTTAATATACTATTTTAACACTCCTCCAACTCCGCATGTAAAAAAACAAACATGTTCTGCTTCTGCAATGAGCATTTTAATTCTTTACTAATGTGGGTTGTCTGGTGAACTCAAAAATACTGAGCTGTGATGGCTGAAAAACATGACCTAAAAGAGGGAGGAGAGACAGAAAAGAAGCTCTTTTCCACCTCCATCCTCCTGCACATCTACTTGTTTTCTTCCACAGCTTAATCTGAACAAATAGAGGGAGGGGTAGAGTGATGATCATCGGTAATGGATGTCTACAGTTGATGAAGTGGTTTAATCATGCACCTTTGTGACTGTTTTGAAAGATACTTAAGAGAGTAATTTCTCTTGTCTGCTGCTATACTAGAACTGCACAGACTCAGTAGGGAGGAAGGAGACTTTCTTCTTGTTTATTTTTCCTTCTGGATCAAATCAGATCCAGAAACATTTAAGTTGAAAAGTAACAAAAGTGTGGATTCAGGTTTCTTTTGCTCAACCGTGCTTGCATCTCTGTGTAAAAGGAGTGTTTGTGACTGCATCTGTTACATCATTACAGCACCCATGCATGTCTGCTGGATAAAGCCTTCTTCTTTGATTTTGAAGTGATGCCCCTCATAGTTTTCAGCTAACCTGCCTTCATTCAGGTGTCAAACAAGAGAAGAAGTGAGCTACATGTGCACTGTAAGCCTTTGTCACACTGAAGTCCTTCAAGTACTCTGATATCTTTCCATGTCATATTTTTTCCCCACAAACTCTTTAAGAATTCATGCTTACATGCGTCACATGTACCTCTTTCTCATCTCCATACCGCCTCGTATACACACCAGCAGAATAACTCATCTCATTTCCAGCTCCCACAGCTCACTTTTGCTACCTGCTGTTCACACAAGATTGACTCTTATTATTGGGAATAGTCATTTCAGTCCATCTACTGGTTAGTCATTTGCATATTTATGTCCCATTAATGCAGCACAAAGAGTGGGAACTCACTCATGTGAAAACGTCTCTGGAGGACTGCTTTTTGACACTAAAGGTGTTTTGAAGATAGTTCATGGATTTCTCTTTACATGTGATGCCTTCCCTACTCAGAAATGTCAATTATACATTGGAGTCTGGGGGTATGTTTGATTAAACTGTGTTAACAAGTCCTAGATGAGTTTCATTTATTTCTGTATTTAATAACTGTGAAAATGAGTGAGTTTTGAAAATACTGGGATTGTTATAAAGAGGCAGTAATAATACTAGAAGGAAGGTTTAAGTATAAAAAGTTACAGAAATAATTAAACCCGCGTATAACCACACAAACTTTCAGGTTCCCACAGCCAGTGGCCTGATTAGCATCTTTTAGCTTGTTATTTTGGCCTTATGAAACTCAGCTAAATTTTCTGTTTGGTGTCATTTGGTGAAAACATGCTTCTACAGACAGCATTTTTTATATTTGTAGTGCCCATGACCTCAGTTTCAGAGCCATTCTCACCAGCATTGATCGTGGCTAGGCTACAAAAGTTAGTAGTATCAATAAGGTCATTTTTAATAGCTCACTGCACAGAAGATTTTCATTATTCAAGGAAATATCACAAAGAAAACATGAGAGAAGTTATTCCCTTGAAAAGATGAGTCAGACGGGTTTCTTCTTCTGTCTTTGTTGTAGACAAAGCTGGTATGAAAAGCCCACCCTGCTTCATTTTGATTGGTTGGTTGCAAAGCTCCAAACTGAAATAACTGCGCTTGGTCTAAAAAAAATCCAGATCAATCAGCGTCATTTGAGGAGAAAGAGGCGGTAGCTACAGTCGGGGTTTAGTTGTACCGGTAGCTTATGGTAATGGCTGGTGCCAGTGCAGCTTTTAGCTCTTATGTAGCTTTAATAGCAGTTTTATCAGAACTGGACCACATTTTTTAATCAAATAGAAAGCAAAGAACAGCGCTCAAAGCTTTAAATGACAGAAAAGATGTTTTCACTCTTCTTTCAAGCTGTTTCAGCATGAGTTTGGAAGAGTTATGGGGGATTTTGTTGTACTGTAAGCTGGTACATACAATCGCTTCCACCAGTGTAGCAAGATGCTTGAATTTAGCTAAAATATAGCGGAAGTTTGATCAGAACCTGGGCTACATTAGTTTTGGATCCACACCAGGCATGAGTTTTATCCACCAACAAGCTCAACCATTCCTAAACTTCGATAGTGCCTGCTTGCAGAGCTCAGACTTCTACCAGAGCTGCACATGCCTTCTTCCTCGTTTTGTCTTGTTGCTCTGATTGGCCCACAGATAAACAATCGTCCAGTCACCCTCTGAGAATTTTTTGAAAAGTCTTGGGTCAAATGTTTTTTTCCAAGAAGAAGGTGGTTTCAGTCCTGTTTTAACTATTTTTTTACTACTCTCTTTTGATTTCTTTGTTTTTATCTTTTGTGTATTTTATTAGCTGTTTTATTCACTTTTTTTATTTGTCTGGTGTGTTTTTTATGCCCTTTGTCATTGTGTTTCGATGTCTTGTGTGAAGCACTTTGAATTGCCTTGTTGCTGTAATGTACCATACCATTAAACTTGTCTTGCTTTGCCCCTCCCAAATGCTTTGTATGGGAGGTGTCCCAGGTGAATGTGAAATATAACAGTCTATCTCAGGGTCAGGTTACACCATGAGGCCTGTGGCAAAAAACAGCTAACACAGAGGGTTTGAAATACTGAACTACATCTTTTGTTTAGTATTGAGTGCAAAAATGCTGGCTTTTAGCAGTAATACAGTGTTACTGAATATAGTGGAGCATTCAGCAGTTAAAGAGATGGACATAATCGTAAACAGGAGGGCTGGAGACCAAATCAGAGCCAAAAGTATGATGAATCATTGACTTTATAGGGCACCAGATTTTTTAGCGTAACTGTGTCTCTGCTGTAATCACCGTTTTACCATATCATAGCTGTTATATTGTAGATAACAACATGTTAGGGGTGTGTACATGGCTGCTCCCAAAAGGACAAAAAACATATATTTTCACATACTTCATTTATTCAATCATTCATTCTTGTAATAATTGGGTAAAATTTTACACTATAGAATTTTCTGCATTTACAAATGGTAGGGTGTCTCATGAGAGAAGCGTTTGTGTTCTCGCAATACAAAAAATTATGTTATGTTCAGATATTATAATATATTTTATCATAGACTTAGGATGTTTAAGATCAGCCAAAGAATAACTCTGACTGGACCCTGAATCTTCTTTATTCAGTCTGATTGAGGTCACAGAGAGACCTCCCTAAGTGATGTTTAATACAGTTGTCATGTGGGAGACTGTCCACCAGAGTCCAGTGTTTGACTGTTGAACAGAGACACGCTGCAGGTCAAACTGAGGCTACTGAGGGGGAAGAGGAGTGGAGGACGAAGAGGGGGAGGAGTTTGATGTCTCTGATTGTGTCCCAGATTTAACTGAACTCTGGTATTTCGTTTGGTTTTCATTGGCTGTCTTGTCAGTGTTTGACCCTGACCCCTACTCTTCTCTTTTCTTGGTCAGGCCATCCCTCAGTCATTATCCATGTATCCTCCTCTATGGTCAGGCCCATAGAGCATCAGAAGTTTCCCCACCTTTTTACATTTCCGGCATTTATTATCCATTTTTAACCCAAATTGAATCTGTTTTAGAGGTGTAAATGATATTACATAGAATTTTCCATGATGTCAGTCTGCCTTAATCTTTCTATCAGGCTCCATTAGTCAGGTTAATCTTGAGCTTTTACAAGTTCTAGTTTTGGTATTTGACATTTCCATTTAATACAGAGTCACACAGAGTTGAGAACAAATGACTGTATAAACTCTTGGACCAGTTCTTTTCTTCCTCGTGTATTAGTTTGTATAAAATTTGTAATGAGCAATCTTTATTGACAGCCTATATCCCTTGCTAGCCATATATCCCATAATTGTACCATTTTACCTACACAGATGGAGGGGCTTCAGGCTTTAATTTCTCTCCCTCCTTCTTTCTTCCTCTGTACTTGTTTTCCTGTCTCCCCTTTGCTCCTCTGGAGCTGATCTTAGGGTGACTTTTTGGCGGGACAGCTATCGATCCAGCATGGTGCACTAGTGTGTAGATTTCATCAGTACAGCTGACGAGTCAGTTGGATGAAATCCAGTGTGACTTTGAGGTTTCCCCATGTCGGTGTCAGCGTTTATGGTCCTGGTCTGAGACAGAGCAGAGACAGGAGAATTTATGTGTGCAGGAGCAATAGAGATAAATGTTTGACTAGATGTGCTGCTAGGGCTGTAAATTAGGCTTGCATGATATGAGAACAACATGCAATGAGCAAGGAGCTTCTGTTAATGATGACTTTGGTGCCCCCTGTGGACAGCCTTATCTCTTGGTTGTTTATTTCCTGATATATGCATACCCAGCATTTTTTAACAAAAATCTCATCTTGTCGTACCATGAATTAAGAAATATTTCTGTGACAAAATTCCTATCTTAAAAAAGGGCTGATTCTTAGGCACATTTTCTATCACTTTGTTTGACACTTACCATACAGTAGTTCAGGCAATAAAAGTGGGTAGAGTTCACGGTTACAACACTCAAGTAAAAGTATTGTTACTTAACAATAATAATTACTCAAGTAGAAATAATGTGTTACTACCCACCTCTGGTTATTTGACAGGGACCACACATATCACAACTGTTAAGCCAGTTAGCTATGAAGCTATCTTCATAGCTAACTCTGGCTGTATCAGTGTCATGTACAAGTGTTTTTTGGAAATTTTGCTCAGTTCATCTCGTAAAGGGAAGGTTGATTTTTGGATTGAAATCCTTTTTTTTGCTCATGTAACCACCTCTTCACAAGGTGAACTGAATATTAAAAAAAAAAAAATAGAAATAGAAGATCTTTGAGCTGGTGGTCGTGACTGTTTTATAGCAGCTAAGGAGATGTTGGTGTTAATTTTGCTCTATTTCCACCTCAACACTCCCTTCTGGAGAATTAAAGAGCATATCTCACCTATAACTGATATTTTTTATGTTTATTTTGGTCTTTTATATTTTACACAGCAGCTATGATTGTGTAATATTCCTTTTAAATCCAAAACATTCAGAAATAAGGAGTTTTCATTATTAATTTTGTGCAGAGTACCCAGAGACTAACTAACTAAACCCAGGGTGTGATACAATGCAATACAAAATGATACAGTACAGTAGGATATGATATGATTCTATACAATACAATTCGCCAACAGTATGGTACAATATGATACTGTATGATATGGTACTGTATGAAAAATAGCCCCTTTAAATCATGTTACAGTGCCTTCAGTTGTTTTGCAGTTACAGCAACAACAAATGGTTTTACAAATTCCCACGAAGACAAATGCAGACAAAGAATTGTCTCAAGGCACACCAGCGTGCTACGCCGCATTATTTAAGAACCCCTGCCATGCATGATGATTAAGATACGGTACGGTACGATATGATGACATTCAATACGTTATGATACATAACAATATTTTATGATAGGATACAGTATGATATGATACCACTGGATACAATACAATGCTTTATGATATACGGTACAATACAATATGTCAAGATAAGATATTTTATGATACTATACAGTATGATATGATATGTTTCAATACGTTACAGTATTTTATGATACGATACAGTATGTTATGATAAGAGACACCACACTATACAATATTTTATGATGCAACACGATAAGGTTCAATACAATATGTTAAGATATATTTTATGATACGATATGGAACAATGTGATACGTTACACTATGTTATAATATTTTATGCTACAATACAGTATGAAAGGATATGAAACAATGTTTTATGATGTGATATGGTACATTTCGATACGAAATAATACGTTGCGTTACGATAAGTTACAATACAGTACATTACTATATGTTACTGTACGTTACAATACGTTTCGATAGGTTATGATACAATAAGTTACATTACGATACACAACGTTACGATATGATATGTTATGATACATTACAATACCTAATGGTATGGTATGTTACGTTAAGATATGATACAATACATTACGATACGTTGCAATCTGATATGATATTTTTTTATGCAACTTGGTACAATATGACATGTTACGATACAATATTTGATGATACAATACTGTATAATGCCATTTGAATTTTTATGATACAATATGATGTTTTATATTATATTGTATTTTATAATACAAACTGGTATAATACAGTTATTTACAACAGACCTGATATAAATTAACATCATATTGATATATAATACAATATAGGATGCTGTGTAATATGATGTGATACCATAGGTGTGATTCTGCAGAACTGATATGTGAGACAGTGTTGATTGATGTTTCTTATTTACACCAAAGGTATTTTTTTTTAATGCGGTAAATTGAGAGTTTTTATAAATAGTATTGAATTTTAAAGCCCTTTGGTATATAATAGAAATTTTCCAGCCTGTTGTCATCTCGTTGTGCGCTATACACAGAAGTATGGAATATGATTGTTGGGCGTGTATTTACTAGTTCAGCATAAATGAAAAACCTCATCACAGTTCTAATGAACACATGCAGATTATCAGTCAAACTCTGTGGTTTTGGTTCATGATGATGTCTGAGGTTTGCAAATGTGCTTGCTGCCCTAGTTTTAGTGCTTCACCTATTTTCCTTTCCACCTCATTCCTCCTCCTCCCTGCCTTCTCAGCTCCCTCACTTCCTCCTTCCCTCCTTCACTTCCTCCTCTCCTCTCCTCCCCTCCCCTCCTCCCTCCCTGGCGGTTTCATGTCCCAGGTGACATAGGGGAGCTGTGCCCTTGAGCGTGCTCCTTGCAGCAGGAGTAATAAATATCCGTCTGCTGTGTTGTGTGTTCATGGAGGAGACTCCCAGGAAAATGAGGCTAGTGTGATATTTCACAGCTCCTCTGAGGAGGCTGAGCTGGTGTTTTATGTTTGTGAATCCAGGAAGGAAAAGCGGTAGGGAGACAATTAGATGAGCCCAGAGCCATTTATATTCCTTTTGAATATTTAAGCATGTCTTTTGTTCGGGTTTTATGTCACAGTGAGTGAGTTTTGCATTAAAGAAATGCTTCAAAGACATATGCCAGTGTTTTGATTGGGGCTTTGCAGTAAAGACTCATCTCTGAGAAGCTCTGAGTGGCTGGCAATTTGGATGAATTATGTAAGAAAAATATGATGCATAAGTAGTTGTAAAGCTGTTGCTTCATTGCTTAGTTTCTCTCTTTCTGCATCTCAGTCTTCTCTTCTTCTGCATTTTCCTTCACTTTCTTTACCTGCCTTTATTTTTTCTCAATTCCCCTCTTCTCTGTCTCTCTCTCTCTCTATTTTCCCCTCTACCCCTTTTAAAAAGCCAAACACAGCTTCAGCAGACGGCGGTTTAACATGAGTCTGGTTCTGCTCAAGGTTTGTGCCTGAAAAAGGGTTAGTTCTTTTTTTTTTCACCACACAAAAAATGGTTGCATTCTGCAAAATGCCGTTCTCATGTTGGGGTAATGTTCTTTAACAGAGAATATAAAGTCTAGTCTTGACCTCTCTGTAAAATGCCTTAAAATAACTTTGGCGTTAAATTGGTGCTATACATATGAAGTTTTACTGATTGACTAAAAAAATAGTGAGAAAGAAAGAAAGATTAAAAATACAGAAGAAAGAAAGAAAGAAAGAAAGAAGAAAGGGAAGAAAAAAGGAAGGAGAAAAAAACAAAGGAAGGAAGGAGCCCACAAAGGAAGAATGGAAAGAAGGAAGAAATGAAGATGGGAAAGAAAGAAGGAACAAACAGAGGAAGGAAGGAAGGAAGGAAGGAAGGAGCAAACAAAGGAAGGAAGCATGGGAGGAGCAGACAAATGAAGGATATAAGAAGTAAACAAAGGAAGGGAGGAAGGAATAAAGAAAGAAATAAAGGAACAAAAGAAGGGAGGAAGGAAAGAAGTAACAAAATTTGAAGTGTGGAAGAAAGAAGGGACAGAAAGAAGAGAGGAAAGAAGGAAAGAAATAAGGAAAAAATGAACAAAGGAAGGAAGGAACTTAAACATGAAAGAAGGTAAGATGGAATGAATAAAAGAAGGTAGAGAGAAGTAAACATAAGGAAAAGACAAACAAATGAAGGAAGGAACAAATGAAGAAACGATGGAAGGAAGGAAGAAAGCAAGGATGAAACAAACTTAGGAAGGAGGGAAGAAACAAACGAAGGAAGGAAGAAATAAAAAATCAAAGGAAGGGTGAAAGGAAAAAATGAAAGAAGGAGGGAACACTCAAAGGAAGGAAGGATGGAAGGAGGGAAAGAAGGATGAAATGAAAAGACAAAAGAAAGGTAAGAGAAAAGGTTAGAAAAAGGTAGAGAAATGAAAAAGCATATTGCGAGAAAAAAACAAGGACAAAGATTTAGATATGTAGAGATGAATGTAGGTGGTGCAGTTTGATCCACAATTAAAATATCTAATACAGTTTTCCTTCTGTATATCTTGGATTTATGGCTTATTACATTGTTTTCAGTCTAATAAACATGAATACTGTGGTGTTTGTGTGTTTGTGTATTTGTGCGAGTGTGTGAGCACAACTGTGTCAAAAGAGATAATTTTCTTCAAGTAGGCTCGACTTCCATCCCCTTCTATTGTAACCCTCCTCAGTAACCATGGTAACCCCGCTGTTTCCAAGGTGGGCTGTTTGCTGCAGCATGCAGCATGGAGGAGCTTCTGATCCACCAATCACGTGATGAGCTGGTCTCTTCTGGTACAGAGCATCTGTCACTCCCTCTGTCAGCTCCCACCACTCTCTGTCTCTCTCTCTCTCTCTCTCTCCTATTCAGTTTCTCGGACACTCGCTCCCTCTCTCTCTTTATCTCTCATCTGAAAGTTGATAGCACTGGAAATTACCCACAGTGCTTTGGTGCCATTCCTTTGGAACAGTGACAGAATGTGAGGCAGCGGCTGAGGCATGAATGGCTGCATGTGACCGTTTGTTCCATCCCTGTGATTGTGTGGGTTTGTGCGTATAATTTCATTGGCAGATCTGCATAAAAAGAAACATTTCCACAAAATAAAACCCTGCCCTGATGTGAGAGATGCTGTTATTTGTTATTATCATACAGCAGGCAGAGGCGAAGCGTAACAACATCGCAGGGGCTTTCCGGCTGGTGACATTTATTTGCACATCTGTTGAGAGCAGCTTTTCCATTGACAAAAAAATCATGCTTTTATTGAACATTTCTGGCCAGGACTGAAGATTTTGAGGTTGTGGAGTGCTGCTTTGATTGATTCTGAATTGCATGTGAAGACTAACTTTTTAAGCTGCCACAGAACAACCAGCAGGATTTTATTTTCAATGTGAACAGTCTGTCCTGCAGTCTTACAGCCTCAAAATTATCTGTAGACATACCTTTTGGAAATCTTAAGGGGATAAACAATTTATACTAACCATTTAACATCTCAGAATCTTGAGAAATCACCTCTTGATCATGGGAAAAGAAGCATTTTTATCTCAAGATGACAGGATACATAAGTCAAGATGTTGAAGAAACAGCCAATTTTAATCCTTATTACAGGAATGTTAAGTCAAAATAAAATGTATGGATGCACTGTGTCTTAACCGCACAAGCATCACATGTTGTTTCACATTGCTCAGGAGTGTGGTGCACAGTTTGAGTCTTTGAAATACAGCTCTCTTTCTGGCAAACTCTTGGTGCTGACAACACTCAAGGAGGTTCAGATTCTTGTCCAAGAGAAGCGTGTTTTATAGAACTTATGGTCTACTTTGGTATCAATTTTATGACAAAAATTTTGGAAAGATCTTGCCTGAACAAGTCTCCCTATTGTTGAACTACTCCTTTTGCTAATGGGTGATACAGCCCCCTAAAGACACAGTATTTAGAATTTCTGCACTGAAATATCTTTATTAATTTAAAAAGTAACCATTCCTATGTTTCGTATATTTTTTTAAAAGTTTTATAGAATCTTAAATAGCCTATTCTTCAAGTTGTCAAAGGCTGATAAATTCTTAATTTTTAGTTGTAACCGGATGTGCCTTTTAGGAGGGTGCCATTGGGTTGCAAGCTCAATCACCAAAACTGACCTCAGTATCGTGGCTCCCTTATTAATAGGAACTTCAGACCAGCGGTACTCAGCTCCACTCTGCCACGGCCTTCCTGTCAACACTTTTTCTTGTTTTGAATTTAGGACTCTGTCTCTGCATCTCATAAGGCGGATTTACTCAATAGATAACCAACATTCTTTTTTCATTCATAAATGTCTCATAATGAAGGAGAAATGCAGCTCTGCCCTTGCAGTTAAACTATTGTCATTTCCTGTCAGGAAAACTGCACTGCACAATTTGGGACAACACTATTCTGTAAGTGCTGTGTATCACAATGAGGTATACTATAGTAAATTATACTAAAGGAAGCATGCAGTTTAAGAACACACTAATTTCTATCCATCCATTTGCCACGCCACTGTTTTGGGTCACGTAGGTTGGAGCCTAGCCCCGCTGTCATTGGGCGAGAGGCGGGGTAACAGCAAACAACCAGGCAAACAAACAACAATCACACCTATGGGCAATCAGTAGTCACCAATTTACCTAACAAGCATGTTTTTGGTCTGTCGGAGAAAGCCGGAGTACCCGCAGAGAACACATACATGCAAGGGAGGAATATGCAAACTCCACATAGAAATGCCCTGGCTGGGGTTTGAACCAGGAACTTTCTTGAGGCAACAGAGCTAACCCCTGTGCCACTGTGCAGCTCACTCTGCACTTTTTTCTTTGGCACAAATACAATTCTATTATCCCCCTATTTTATAGTGATAACTGAAGGAACACGACAGGAAGTCTCCTGCTGTGTTTGGCATTTATGCTGTTCTAATTCTAGGTAAAAGCCAAAGAGCAGAGGCTTTGGAGCATGTGCAGAACGTCCACTCCAGTTCTGGTCTAATTGAGGTATAAAAATGCACAAGCAAGTCAGTCTTCAACTGAATAATCAAGATGTGCTAGTCCAACTCCAAGTGATTTGATAATTACTCACAATAATTTAACTTTTTATAACGTCATGTAAATGTACTGAGTATCAGAGTAATATGATGTTCTAATCTGGATCAGATGGATTGGAAATGTCTGTCAAAAAAACAAAAAACAAAAAACACTGAGCAAAACACACATTTTGCATCCTGGTATATCTCTTAATTCTTTCTGGCCCAGTTAATTATCTCATGACCACTCAGATTGATTTTTGTGTCCCCTTTGGGAGTTCAGATCCCTGGGGTGGGAAGCACTGGTTTAGCATTAACCCTCAGTTTTTGTGGAGCTGTTCTGCTGTGGAGAAAGGTTGTGCTTCCCCCAAGGTAAAAACAGGATATTACAGTTGTGGGTGGTCTAAAAAGATAAGATAATCTGATCCATTACCACCTACAGGTGTAATAACCCAATATCAAGTATATAACTTGGTTGCGATAGTTATGCATGTTACGCTTCACCTCTGCTTACTGATAACTATCAGATCTTTTTTTTTTCCGTGCACATTTTCCAGAAGAGAAGTAAACACATGGTCGCTCTCATATGCTGGGGCTCAACTGTGGATTTGGAGCTAGGATGTGTGAGCAGGACCCAGTCGCCTTGAGCCCCTCATTCCCACCTCCTGCTCAGCTGACTGCAGTGGGGGGCGTGTCTGCTGAGGGTGAGAGTTGGGAGGACAGAGGGTGTCCCTAATACCAAAGTGAAAGCCCCTTAATCCTCTGTTTAAGTGTCTCTGTTGAATGTTGGGGGTGCCCCCTCTTTTTTTCCCCCCTGGCCCCAAAAATAGCGTCTAGTGTTTTTGTTGTTGTAAACCCCGTCTCCAAACGTAGACACTTGAAGAATCGCTTCTCCACGTGTTTGATTTCTTGTAACCAGGGAGCGTGAGCCAAGCCTGGACATTTTATTCACAACACTCACGCTGGTCTTTGTTAGTGGAAAAAAGCTGATAAGCAGGATGACAATAAAGAGCAGCGTGCTGGCAGAGACCAAGGGAGGCAGGGAGAGGGAACCAGAGAGAATGAGTGGGAGGGAGAGGGGGTGGGATAACAAGAGTAGAGAGGAAGGGTGGGGGGTGACACATCGCAGTCATGTCATTTTAGCTAAAGTATTTGTTTCAGCTGCTATTTTCAGTCTGCCCCCCTGTCCCTTAACCTTGGATATCAAGATCACACTGACAAACTCCCCCTCCCACCTATCCACCTAACCGCCCCCTGAGAGTAAATGAAGGTGAGGAAGAAAAGGAAGGATGCAGAGAGGGAGGGAGAAGCCTCAGCTATTATGGTAAGTCTGCACCCTCCTCCCTGATTTAAAGGTGCTTTCTGGGGCAGGGGCCAGCTTTCTGTGAGGCAGCAGGGATTTACTCTTGTTGACACAATTAGAAAAAAAAAAATAGGGAGATAGAGAGGAGACAGGGAGGGTGAGAGGCAGCGTAGCAGAGGGGATTTGGCGTGCGTGTCCTTCCGGCAGCGTGAAAGACGGCGAGATGCTGCGGCTTTGTTTACCCACCACTGGAGACCTTTAAGATAGACACCTCTTCTTCCTCTTCTTTCCTTTTTCCACCCGCTACTCTCATATATCCTCCCTCGTTACTTACCTTTTTTTCCTCCCCACATCTCTCCGTCTGATGTCCAGACAGCGGAAGGAACTGTTGTATCTGCTGCCGCCACTTCTAGGATTTACTGCTGTGCTTTCTTTTTTGTCACCTGAGACGATTGCACCTTCCCCTTTCCTCCATGTGGGATGCATGCCCTCGAGGTGAAGATAAGGACAGAGTTAACTGACTGACTGACTGATGGACTGAATAGATGACTGGTTGTTGGCTTGCCGGCCACTCAGAGCTCAGGTTTCACTCTCCTACACAGAGGAGGGAAAGAAAGAGGGAGAGACAGTGAACATGGCTGTGGAAGAAGGTGCTGTCTTCCTATCACAAGTGAGTAGGCTGATATTTACAATATTTTCACATTTTCAAATGAACTTTATCAGTCTGGAAACTTTGATTTGTGCTGTGATTTGGTGGAGGGATTGCTGACTGCCTCAGAGGTGGGTGTTGTGTATTTTTCCGGGTGTATAGCGACTAGAATAATGCAGTCCTGCTCATATTTTTACGACTGGGTGTGAATGGAGAGTGGAAGTGAGATGTGCTGGGATCACATGTAAAGTGTGTCTGCAGGGTAATAACATGCAGGAGTTTTTTAACAACACATTAGGGAGTGTGGTGTCTTGGTTAATTGCCGATGGACATGTATGTTAATTTTGTCTGTAAAGAGGTGTTTGAATTATTTAGCAGGCTGGATGTTTTACCCTTTAAAGGAAAAAGTTCATTAAGAAATTCAGGAGTTGCATCAACATCTTCATTAGTTTTTACCCCCTTTATTTAAGTAGCCCAAAGAGGGCAAGCACCCACTTCTTCATCCCAGATTTTGGGTTGTTTCCTAGAAATTGTGACTTATTTTTCTTGTTATCTGGGGACAGCAGCGTTGGTTTTTTGTTAGGATAATGATTTAGCTTCAGTTATTTTGTCAGAACTTTCAAAATGAACTCATTATCATAGGAAAAATGGTGATATCTGAAGATAAAGACATGAAGAAGCGGCGAGCTCCAGAAAACTACCACAAGTGATTTGTTAAAACTAGAAAACAAGGTGATATTAAATATATGGATGTTTGACTACAAAGGGTATCTTTCCTTTGGACTGAGCCAGCCTAGCTTTTTCTTTCTGTTTCATATTTTTATAACAAGCTAACCTAACCATCTGCTAAGCCCTGCTTATTAGGGTAACCCTAACCCTAACCCAACTAATATAGGAATCATACATTTTTACATTATTTTGAAAAGTGATTTCTGCAAAGCATCAACTTTAAAGAAAATGAAGCAGATAAAAGAAATTGTAGGTTGTGAGTAAGGTACAAATAAAGCAGATTCTTCCTACCTTACATACAACCTGTTAAAAACACATTAATATTTAGGGATAAGAACAGGCACTTGGTGATATCATATGAAACCAGGATAAGACCATAAAAGATGATTTAGATGAAGTCAGTCTTTAAAAGCATCCCGTAAAAGAGTGATTTAGGCTGAATGATAAAACGGATAATAAAGATTTGATTAGTAAAGGTTATATATGTGAGAACTGAAACCTGACTGCCATACAACTCCAGAAGACAACAGATTGACATGATTATAAAAAAGGCACAAAGTTCCTTTAAAATAATGACTATAATCTTAAAGGTCGCCAGTGGTTGCATTCCAGCAATCAAATATAAAACAAAAACATCAATTCCGATGATTCTCAACCACACTTGTCACCTTTATTATTCCTTTGACTGAGATATCCCTACAGACAAGGGTTAGGGTTCCTAGAAGGATTGCTGAAGATATGTACAAGTATTTTCAAAAATTATGATTGAAAACATAATGTATGATGGGTCATTAGGGCCACCCTTAAAGATTAAAACATAAAGAGGATCCACTCATTTTTTCAGATGAGTTTTCCAGAAAGAGCTTGTTGAGATTACAAAGCTGTATATTTACAAGAAACCAAACTCATGACAAAAAGAATTACAATTACCCAGTTTGAAAAGTTGCAGGTTTTGACGTTAGAAACTTAAAAATTTTAAGGTTTTAAAGTCATAAATTTATGAGAAATCCTACTGCAAACAGTGGCTGGACAGGACTATTTCAAATGTTTCATTCAGATGGCAATGATAATGTTTTAATTCAGGGCTAAAGTCAGAGGTATATCCAAGTATATCAAGGATGCAAGGAAAACGACTTAATCTGGAATGTTTGGTTTTCCATGCAATTGTCTTTTTTTAACTTTATTATCTCAAAATATTTGGTTCATGTTAATTTGCCACTATTAAAGATATTTTTCCTCCACATTTATGACTTTTAAACTTGAAAATTTAAAAAAAAATCAATATTTCCTTTACATTTTTAGAGTGACACTACATGCCTTTGTAATAATGCAGTTTATACGTAGGTGGTTTGTCAAGACCAAGTGTGTATCAACCTATTGCATCAGGATTTTATAAATGAAAACAGATAAAATTGATGTAAATACTTCCAAGTGCATCCTGGGGGGGCTTAGCTTCCCTTAGATACAGATAGGGGGGCTCTAAGTAAAAAATGGGTTGAGCAGAAATGCATATGGCATATGGCTGATTTTAAGTGGTTAAATAAATTCACTCTGAAGTATCTTAAAGCAGCAGTTACTCTTGGAGAGAAACCTATAAATGACTTTGACCTGGATTGTGGTCTCACTTGACTTTCTGACCTTTGTTTGCTTTCTGGGCTGGCATTGTTGGTGTTTTAGTGCCTCTCCTCTGTTAGGCTGATAACTTCTGGTCATGCATCTATCAAATAACTTTAAAGCTTGAATCTATGTATGAGCTGTTCATGTGAGGAGCCACACTCTGTAAAGACAGAACATGTCTGAACCCTGCTTAAGACTGTTCCTGCTGACTTCATTCCATACAAGGCATGTTGCCATCGCTGACTTCTTTGATTCGAATGATGTTGATTCTGCGGTCTTTCAAGCTGGATATCTATGACAAAGTGAGTCTCTTACTGGTGGACAAAGTGGACTACTGCACATCTAACAGGCACACATTTCCTTTAGGAGTTGGAAAAGATGAAATAAGAGCTAAAAAAGAGTGCATTAGTCACATTGGAGGTTATGCCAACAAAACTCTCAGCTTACCTTCAGTAAAAGTCTAGTATCACAATAGTCAGGGAAATGGTCACTGTGTGTGAAGCTGGAGACAGACGCTATTAGAGGTTTGAAGAGAGTATATGCACGCTATTAGCAGCATCTTTTCTCTTGCTCGTTAAAGCTTTGGCCACATTATGGGCCTCTGATGGAGCTGATGTACTTTCACTTTTAGAGGCGAGACTTCCAGCTCACATGATGCAGCACTGTGAGTGGCAGACAGCTCAGTAGGGTGAGCTTTTGTTTTACCTTGCATATCAAAAATATATATTTTTAGATTGATTTTTAGGCTTTTGGCATCTGCTCTACCCACTGAACTAAACTGGTGCCCCAAAGTAACTTTTAACAAAGTAGAAATACTCAATGGAATAGGCTATAAGTTATTACAAGCCACATGTTTCCTTGTGAGGTTTATGAAGAAACATGTTGTTTCACCTGCTCTCCCTTTGCATGTAGTCTCTATATCTCCAAATGTGTGTATGTGTCAGTTGCGGTCAGAGGGCTGAATCCAGTGTGTGATAAAAGTAGGAGGGGGTTTAGATATGAAATCAGAAAACCTCTTAAATTGGTTGCTTTAAATTGATCAGTTTGATTTTAATGCAGCTAAGAGTTATTGATAAATAGTCATGATTATTTAAAAAGACTGTTAAGTGATGGTTTATGTAGGGTCAAAAATCCTTCTCTGGTGCCTGCACAGCAAAACTGGAGTGTTGAATTCTCAGTGTTAAATAATTCAGAGTTGATTTCAACTCCTGCAGTGTAATTATAACTCATTTTAAATCTGTGTTACATGTGTTTAGATGTATTTTCATGTGTTTAAATGTTGTCTGTTGTACAGTGATCAATGCTGGAGGTCCTTTGCTCCTTCTTCTCATCAATTGGAGTTATTTTTGATGTTAGACACTCCTACGCCGTGAGTGAAGTTATCCAGAGTGTTAGTCACTTGCTGCCTGTGGCAGAGGATGGTCTCCAGTAAAAAGTGGTGTGCCAATATTCAACAATGAGCATCATGTAGCTCTGCATTTGTCATTTGGCTTTATCCTTGCCATATCTGACTTTGACCAAGTATAAAAAGTGCATTGCATTGTGTCAATAATTAAGATTCAAAATACTTTAAAATTACACTCAGAGCAAAAGGAAATAACACACTGCTATGATAAAATTGCACTTGAATGTGTAGAAAAACAACACTGTGAGTGCTGAAAACTAACAGGACAAGAGAATTAAAATTTTCACTCTTTCCAAAGTGTGAATTTAACTCTGAACCAGTGAGAATTATATAAAGTCAGAAAAAGTGTTACATTTCACACCATGGAAGCTGAACTGATGATTTTGTTGTGTGATACTTATATTTGTTTTACAGATGTTTCATTTAGTCAACAGGCAGACTGGGTCCAAAGTAAATAAAGTGTATGATATGTCACCTTTAAAGGCGTTGTGTAGCAGATTGACAGGTAGGCGTGTTGTATCTGCTTGTCTGAGGGCTTAAAGCCCGCCTCAGCTTCGCCTCTATGCCTGTTTAAACACTGACTGAGAGTTAGTGTAACATGGCTTTTCCTATATGATGACAGCCATCATTAGAATTTGAAACGGCTCTTCAGAGGGTCACTGAGCCGAAGCCCATTTATACAGTTTATGGTCAAAGGTATCCTGATAGCATGTATCTACTGCCCCCTGTGGCCAAAAAAGGAAAATGTCACAAACACTTTCAGACTGATGCACATCCGAATAAGAGCTGGTCTAAACTTCAAATGGATACTGTAATGAGAGGCTTTGTCTCAGCAAAGCTGTCTTTTTGTGTTCAGTGCTGTGAGAAATACAAATACTGTAATTTATTAAGACGTGAAACACTTACAGATCCAGGAAGTGATTTACTGACATGCTCATTCATTCATTTAAGAACTCACTGCCTCCCACAATCATTTCTCTAAGTGGCTATTAGGAGAAGATGCATTGAAACACTTGTCTCCTGTTTGTAGCTCTCCTAAATGTATGGTGCTTTGGACTTGCATCACTAATACAATTGAAAGTGGTTTTAGAGTAATGTTGATGCTTTAGATATTAGCATTCAATATTTACAGTCAGAGTGGATACTAAGAAGATGAACATCTTGTACACTTGATATCTGAGAATTCTCGTACATGCAAAGACTCTTTTATGGATTACTATTAATTTTGCTGTTGATAGCAAGCTTTGCATGGATACCTCTTTAAGCCTTAATAATGATTTTCAAGCATGGGCTTGTGACGGTGGAGTGGGGGCAGGGATTTATCAATATCTTTGCTAAATTTAGCCTTGAAAGGAAGAGAGAAATTGGGCTACTATGAAGGAGTTAACAAGCGGGCGATTTGGGTGAAGTTGTACCGTTTTTAGACAAGAGAAAGGGATGTTGTGGTTGATAGGGTGAGGCTCTTTGGCACTGCTGGGTGCTGTGGTCTGCCACTGGATGCCCCTGTCTTTGTGCTGGTAGAGCTGTTGAGCACTGTGTGTTTTGTGCTGTCAGGAGAGAAGGGGATAAAGTGAAACAATACAGCCGCTGCTGGTCTGGCTCTATTCTTATAAGCTTACTCAGTTCACCAAAAGCTTAAACCAATGACATCAACGTGTGTGTGTGTGTGTTTCTGTGTTGCATTGCTGCCTACATTTGATTGAAGTGGGCAGTGTCTAAATGTGTGCAGTTATTTTTGCACTGATTTATGAATTAATAGACATGGAGACAATTCTGAGTTTCTGTTTTATTACACGCTCAGTGTAGAGTGCCAAACTGACATCATCGCAGCCTGGCAGCTTGGTGTTATCACTCTTTATACGACTAAATGTCCTCAATCCACGGCGTTGATGTCATGGGAGAAAAAGTGCCAAGTACAGATTCAGCACAAATGAAAACAAACGTTCTGCAGCCCCAAACATCACAAGTCTTCATTGGTAGAATAAAAGAGATGTGAGGCACTCAGAAACCTGTCTGCTCAGCCTTTAGCATCAGATACTCAGCACCAATACAGTTTTTACAAGCTCTAAAACATCCTATGCTTCATTATTTGGCAATACAGTAGCTATACAACAAATCCTAATACTTTTCTCATCAGTTTTCTCTTGAGGGATATCAGAACAAAGTCCTGTTGGATTAATTTGAGGATCAGAATCATCTTTATTGTTCAGCTGTGTTAAAGCATACATTAATTATAATCAGTATTCAAATATTTCTCACTTGCTCCATGGAGACGTGGGTATAATAACCTGCTTTCAAATTGTTTTAATGTACTAAGATGGAACTCGAGCTGGCTGTCAGTTGACCTTAGATTATTTTTAGTGATAAAAATGAATGCTTTTTGGATTTATTTGGCATCAGAAGTAACAATATGCTTGCACAGGTATTTTACAAAACATTGCAAGTTGACATAGAAACTTTGAGTTATAGCAAACATGCAGTGTGATAATATTTGTGATGTGACTACAGATTTTCTTTCTTTATTTTACATTTCATCTCGTTTGATTTTCTCTGTGTTTTGTTTTTTCAAATCCTTTTTCATATCCTAGAAAAATAAAGATATTTCAGTTTTATTTTATTTCATAATGTCATGCAACTCATCATACTAGTCCTCAGTTATGTCTACCAATTGTTTCATTCAATTTTTAAGCCTTTTTTGGACATTAATTTGGAGAGGATAGGACAGTGGATAGTGTAGGACAGCCTCTCCCAAGCTTCAACCATAACACAAGACTCAGATTATACTTTATATTTATCATATCTTGTTTCATTAATTGGAAATTTCAATGCAAACACTTTGCTTTCAGATGCATGAACTTTCTTGGAAGCTGTTTGTGGGGTCACAAAGTATGATTGAGCCACTGTCATTTATTTTGTTTTATAAGGCATCTGCAAAGTCACTTAAATGTTCTAATATTTTTCTCATTAAATTTACTTTGTGGCCAAGCAAACCCTTCCAAGAAGCCTTGATGTCTCAGAAGATACTGATAGATTCTTTAAATTTGGAAGCAAGCTGCACAGAAGGATATTTAACAGTGTCACCAGTTAATCCAACACCAGTTAAACCATGACACAGGTTGTGTGCATCAGACAAAATAAATGTTAAGAAGGTGGCGTGAGTTAAAAGTTCCAGCTGTGCTTTGTTAATTCTGAAACTTTAAATAATGAGTTATCAAGTATTTTATGACCTCTTAAAACTGGATTATTATTTTTTATTTCTATGACTTTAAGTTATTTTAAATTACCTCTCACTGCCCACCTAGCCCCAGACCACACTTTGGGATGCACTGGTGTTGAAATTAAGGGAGAGAGATGGGAGAAGAAATGCGAGGAAGGAGCAACATGTCAAATTAAAACTCAGGCTCCCTGCTTGGACGACCAACTACTGTTTATGAGATGTGGCCTAGCCACTAGGCTACCTGAACCCCTCCACAAAAGGTTAATGGTATGTGGTTCAACATGCTTCTTGTTGTCACTTTTAATGCATACTTGAAATAGTAGAATTGTAATGTAATGATATAGAACCAGAGTCTTTCTCGAAGGTGAAAAAATGCACAATATTTTTGACAAAATTGTTTTTGAACTTCCAAAGGTGATCTTCAGTGTTCAGACCAAGGTTAGAATTTCCAGTGAACTTTTGATTCATTTTATTGGCTGGTTTGCAAACTAGATTGAGATTTCTTTCCATTTGTTGTTGTTGTTGTTGTCGTTACTTCTTGTTCTGTTTTTTGTTTTTTTTTTTGGGTGTTTTTGTTTTCAGCTGACCTAGGTTTGGATTGGCCTGTTATACCACACAATGTGCACGAACAGGCACGTTGTGTCGTATAGCTCCTACTAGCCACAGACCGACCCCGCAAGTTTCTCCTCTATTTTCCAGTCCAAAGAACCTCCTGCCTCCCAGACTAGTCCTTCCAAGATCCTCTAGTGACGTACATGAAATGCGTCACCAGAGGATCTCCATGCTGACTGACCATCGCAGCATGAGTGATTAGCTTGAATTCAGATTTTTAAATCATGCAAATGAATAAATGAAGCGAACGGTTAAACGTGGAGCGAATTACCACACATTTGCCATGTTTGCACCACCCAAGGCCAACACGTGTCTCCTTGCGTCTTTACATTGACTTTACCTGTAAATAACTGGTGTGAATGATTTTACTCTGGTGTGAACACACCATTAAACTTTAGGTGTTTGTTTTTGTATGACCAGTATTTACAGCTGTTATATGCAGATTTTTATTGCCAAATTATTAGTTGTACATATTGTCAGAAATGTTCATAGTTATACCAATGATTCACTTTCTAAGTTAGTAACTGTCAATGCCAATATGCATATAAAATAATGCATCTCATAACAGTTGAATAACTTGAATAACTTTCACCACATCAAGAAAAAACCTTTTCTGAATTGTAAATTTCATATCTGCCTCCAGCATTACATCTCTACACCTCTAGAGGAAGTCTTAAGGGTGTATTTAAAGTTTTAAATACCAATGTCACTTTAAAAATATCCTTCCAGCTGTTAGAGGATTTACCTTCAAGCCTAAATAGGCAGGTCATCCATAAAGGTATGCCTTTGAAAGAAGTCGAGGTTCTATAACTCCACTACTGAGACTTCACTGTTATAGTTTTTCCTTTTATGGAGCATGTGCATACCAGAGGGCATTCTTAATCAGAGCCCAGACAGCCACTTCCCTGTAAATTAGCTATATTCTTAACTTTTTAACTATGTAATTGGGAGTGGTATGATTCTGAGCTTTTCCGGTTTTCACTTGTGTTTCAGGATTTTCCCTCCGTGTGTCTCTCTCATCCTCTCTCTCCAATCCTACATTAGATTAATGCTTTCCTTCAGGCTTAACCTAGTCTTTAATGGACCCATTTTCTTTGAACCTCTGATCTGTGGAGGCTTAACGATATTTCTCTTACTAATCTCTCACCCTGTCCCATGTAATGCTTCATTCACAAAGACTTGAAGTTCCCTCATGCTGGATGTAGATGTGATGTGGGTGGAGGCTCGGACATGTTGGTCACTGTTGTTCACAGCAGGCGTTAAGGGATAAACCAGCGAGAGCGATGAAGAGTGACTTATGGATGAAGACTACTTAATCTGTTGGCACTTAAGCTTGAGCAGAGGGAGAAGCAAAGAGAGCTGCATGATATTTAAAAATGGTAAACTCTGAAGAAATTTGCAAATTTTACAAGCACATACCTTCAGGAATAGTGCTAATGTTTCATTGCTAATGTTCAGGGCATTATCTTTTTCTTACATGGTATTAAATGGTGTAAATCACTGGGTTGTTGTCATGTCCGCTGCCTGTGATCAGTATATTTCCATGTCCGAGGTTTTAGAGCTGACAAGTCTAACATTTTGTGACAACAAAGCTCTGAGAGTCAACAGTCACCAAGTCATGCTCTCCACAGCTTGGCGCACAAAAGGGACACATGTCGGTTATGTAAGAGACAGGACAACTGTTTTGATGTACCAGCGTGCAGACTCGGAAGCACATGCTGCATATTTATTTCATTTTGTGGGAAAACTTTGACTAGAATAATTGATGGTGGAGTGACGTTGGATGGTGATGTTCTAAAGTTAGATTCTAAGATCATGTTGAAGTGAGGCTCTAAGTAGGGCAGAAAGTCAATTCAAGTCCTTTTAGTGCACAATTTAAAAGAATACATTTTGACCCAAATGTTCCACCAGAGAGCAAAAATACAGCAAGCTATGTCAAGGAAATTTAGACGTGATAAAAATTACACAGTGACTTGGCGTAATGATACCTCTATATGGAAAAAATCAACACACAAAAGCTGAGATAACTTCATACAACTCTTAAGCTCATTTTAATGCCATATGAGATTTATTGAAACAACAATATAGTATGACTTTTAAGAAAATCCATCTATAAAAGCCAAAATTATAACAGCCAATATTAATCGTCATAAGATACAAAAGCAGATCAATAAGGCAAAGAAAGGGAAGTTATGCAAGTGTGTCATATAATAAAGAAATAGTATGCCACAAGCTATCTTGTTGACACTTTTTCTCATGACAAAGATTTTGTTTTCACTCCCAGGAGACCACTGGTCAATGGTAGCTATATTGTAGTGGTATAATAGAAAAATACAAGGTTCTTACTTGTGTGACAGTGACACAGAGTGTTTACAACAGTACATCATGAAGGATAGTTGTTCACCATGAGAAACTGGTGGCAATACACTTCCCACCATACCGTATCATATTGTACCATAGTTTCTACTGAAATAAATTCTAAAAGGACTATGCATCTGCCTGTTTGGATATGGTGGCTGGTTTCCCCCTGTTGAGGTTTTTGATGATATCTAATGAATCGACAGAGTTCTATCTGGCACAGTGCAGCACCTGCATTTGCTTTTGCTCTCCTATATATCTGGAAATAATAGGCTAATAATAATTTGATAACTCTCTAATAATAATTTGATGTAGCCAAGCATGCTGCCAATACCAGCCGTTTCCATACTATACCTTACTATGTGCTACAAAAAATAACATCAGTACAGTAATTTGCAAAATGCTACCATAGTATGCTTAGGTTTCATTAGGTTTTTTTCTGATACTTGTGCTAAATCAATACTTTTTATACAATGCAAGCACCTAAGCACGCCTGAATCGGAATTGCTTTTGACAGAAACAAAGTGTATTGTTGAACTTGGGGGGACAGAGCCTTCTCCATAGCCACCCCCTCCCTCTGGAACTCACTCCCTAAACATATCCAAGACTGTACAGACTCATCCACATTCAAATCACTGCTCAAAACTCACCTTTTTAAACTGGCTTTTAATGTTTGATTGTTGTTGTCTTGTCACTTTGACTGCATGTTTGTTTGTTTGTTTGTTTGTTTGATCGTGATATTGTCCTGTTTTGGCTTTTCATGCAATGCATTTTATTATTTTTGTACAGTGTCTTTGAGTTCTTGAAAAGCGCTCTATAAATAAAATGTATTATTATTATTATTATTATTATATTATTGAAGGTTGGCAGGAGAATAAAAGCTGATTAACAGAAATATCTTTTAAAGGTGCCACTAGAGCACTGGATAAGAAAAAGAAACCAGTGCAACTTTTTTAAGTAATAAGCTCAAGAAAAATGTGTCATCAATGAAATGAAATGAAGCATTGATATCCGTGTTTTAATTCGGCTATGTTGGTACTGGTACTATGTCAGTACTGGATTTCAATCCTCAGCCCTAACGTTAAGTATTGTGAGGTACAGTTAGATACAGAACAATGCAGTCATTTCGGGTAATAAGACACAATACGATATAATAAGGTATAGTAAGATGTGATAATGTATGATATGATAACATAAAGCAGGAAATGATACAATATATAATATGATCCACGTGATAGGATACAGTATGGTCGGTATGTTACAGTACTATACCATACGCTAAGACATGATAAGATACAATATGGTATACTAAGATATGATATGATATCCTACAATACACTATGATACAGTAAGACACTTTACAGTAAGATATGGTGTGATGGGAAACAGCAGGACACATTTTGATACCAAGTAAGTTGTTTTTCTTGACCTCTGTCTGCAGCACACGTATCAAAACTACGCCTTGTGGGGCGCACAGATAGTCTAGTGGTCTAAGGCGCAACCCATGTACGTGGTTGGCCTGGGTTTCAAAATCCGGCCTGTGGGCCTTTGCCGCATGTCTCTCCCCAAACTCTCTCCCGTTTCCAACTCTATCCACTGTCCTCCTCTATAGAATTAAGGCATGAAAAGCCCAGAAACAAATCTTAGAAAAAAAAACTACTTGCACATGAAATAGCACTTTATACCATGCACTTCATTCAGCACAGTTTTCATTGTTTCATATTTCATTGATCTTGTTATCGCATGTTTGCTGGGCTGGGTCACTGTATATAATCCCTCCAGTGCATTCTGGGTCTTCAAGTAGGTCTTCTTCCAGCCAGGCATGCCCAGAAAACCTCCAAAGGGAGGTGTCCAGGAGGCATCCTGAACAGATGCCTGAACCACCTCAACTGGCTCCTTTTGATGTGTGGGAGCATTATCCTATATTCATTTGGGGAAATTTGTCTTGAACTCCCTGCTGTACACATTAATTTGCCTTAACAGTAGAAGGATTAAAGAAGTCTGTGTCATGTGTTTTGTTGTATTATTTGGATTTTATTTTACTATAATGATTATATTTATATTTGCTTATCACCAGTTCTTTGGCATTTTTTCATTCCAGTGGGTAGAAATTAAGAAATACTTTTTTTCTGTTGGTGATATCCAGAATTAAAGTATGAAAACATAAGCTAGTACGCAAGAAAACTCAACTAATTCCATAACCATATAAACACACCAGGCAAAGGTAAATTGGTTTAGTCAGATTTCCACACCGCACTAATGCAAACATTTTGTATTGTTGTTTCAAGAGATTTGGGCCACTGAGTTCAGTGTTTACAAGTCTGCAGGAGTCAACGCTGTAATTTACTGTACAGTGCAATGATGGATTCTTTGGCAGCTGTTACTCTTATTTGAGTGCTTGCAAATCCTCATTCTTCATGAATTATCTTAAGCTTTTATGGTGCCTCTTTAAAACTTCCAGCCCTTTTCAGTTTGCACATTTTAAGGGTAGGTACTGTACATTACATGTTACTGTTGTACTCGTGGCTCATCTTTGTGCTTGTTCAGGCTCTGTGCCAGTGACACACTCTGTTGTATCATGTCTTTTTCTCAAGGCCACTAGAACAGAAACATCATTAGCAGCTTAGTGCTGTCAAACTGCTCTCAGGGGGTTTGGGGGGGGTGGGGGATTTAGGAAAGGAATAAGACTTTTCTAGATGCTGGCTGATTGTCTGCAGAGATATGATCTGAAGCTTAATGGTCTCTTGTATTCAGGAAATGACTTGGTTTCCAGCAACACTGCCTTATCTGCACATTACTTTGTTTGACTAAACATGCTTTATGAGCACACACAGACACAAATATTTTCCTTTAAGTGCTTATCTTAAAAACAATCTGACTCTGGATGTCTCACATTTCCATGTTCGTCAGAGTTATTTCTGGAAAAACATGGTGAGGGGGAGGTGTAGAGGACAATGTTAGATAAGTGCTCGTAGCGTTTTTGCCCTGCTGAGTTTATCCTAAGAGTCTCCGGACATGAGGCTAAAAATAGCAGGTCTGGGCTTTTGATAATTCAGGGGAATTTAGTTTTTGAGCCGCTATTACAAGCAGCGTATCACAGTTTCCCACTCTCAGCTGCTCCAGTGCTGATTTTACAAAATACACTGCCGCGAAGAAGCAAAAACAAAATGTGCAGAGTTTGCTTTGTGTCATTTTATGTCAAACCAAATGTCCTAGGAGCTTAAATGAACACATCGAAGAAACCATCTCTTTTTCTTTGTCCCATCCTTCTGTCAATCCCCCCCTCCTTCTCCTCTTTTCTTTCTCCTCCTTTCTCACATGTGCACACACATACACACTGCATTTATTATAGGGGCAAAAACATGCTTGCCTCATCATTTTATTTTAGTGTGCAAAGCCCTATTTCTGTAGCGATGTAAAGGACAGCCAAGCAGAATAGAGAATGCTCTGCTCCTTGTAGCACAGCGACATCGCTGCTGTATTCAGAGGAGATGTTTGTGCAGGAGAGGAGGTCTCTGTGGCGGCTGGAAAGACCACCCGGTCACTGAACTTCCTACATTTGGGACTCAGAGACGTTTGGATGTTACAAAAACTGGAGTAGGGGTCCGCAGGGATCGAATGGATGACGGAGGATGACGTGAACTGTTAGGGTGATACTCTGCGGTGTTAGCTTTCTCATGGATTCACTTTTGGAGATGTTTAGCCTTCATTGGACTTCATATTTGTTCTAACAGGATTATGGATCTTCTATATGTGTGGATTTGGGCTTTGTTTTTCCCTCTGTTCAGATGTTTGAGGATTTTTGATGAACTATGACAGAGTTCTACCTGGTACATTAGCATTTCAGCACATGCATGTGCTCCTGCTCTCCTAAATACCTGAAAATAACAGGTTCATAATATTGTAGATAAGCATGCTCTCTGATTGTGAAATGACATACTTACCCCTCTCTTTCTCTCTGTTTTCCCTTCTCTACAGTCTGACAGTAATGCCAGTTATCTGCGAGCAGCCCGTGCAGGAAACCTTGAAAAGGTCCTTGACTACCTCAAGTCTGGGGTTGAGATCAACATTTGCAATCAGGTACGTTTTTTGACGCTGTTACTGAAAAGGTAAAAAACTCCCTTTTTTTCTTAAGGTCTTTGCAAAGCAAAATCAACAACTGGACTCCACACACACAATCTAGGTTGCTTGAAATGTGAAAAGACTAAGAACTATACCTAACTAAATGGATTTAGACTGTTTTAAAGTGTTGCATCACTTTTAGGTTCAGGTTATTTCGAGCAGGGCTAAATGCAGGGCTCCATGATGCTTCCGAGTTCCTTTACAGAGTCCCACCCTCCCACAGTGATGTAGAAAAGAAACACAAAGCCCTTTATCATCTTCTTTTCCCCACTTGATTATGAGCTATAAGATTCCACATTGCAGTCTGCAGCTGGCAGTGTCTTCATTTTGCAGGTGCATCCTCCCTGGATACCAGAAAATAAAAGACATTTCTGAGGAAAGGAGTGCAGTGTTTGATAGTTGAGGAAAGGCTTATCTTACCCATGAGTGGGTTTGGTTTTGGTATCCCAGAGCAGAGATAACTGCCTTATTTTCCATGATTTTTGAAACTTATTGTTCTGTATTTAGGAATTTTGTTTCTTGAGTGAAATTTTGTAACCTTGCTAGGCAGATGGAATGACCAGATTCTATGCCTGTCATCAGGCAGACCATCCTGTAGAGCTTCAAGTTAAAATGGCAAAGAATGGTCCGACCAATCAGCATCAAAAAAGAGGCATTGAAGCCACTGCAGGCCTGTTAACAATGGAAGCTGGAAAAGGAATTATCATGATTGCAGCTATTGTGGCAGTTTTATTAGCGGTGGACAACATTGCTTTATTAAAGGAGAGCAAAGAATCACACTGAAAACCTTTGCTCTTCTGCTGACCAGCTTCAACAAGAGTTTAATTTACCAGCTGGCTCAAGTCATAGAGAACAACAACACATGCTTGTGTATCCTGTGTTATCTAAACCCAGCGCAAAAAGTGAGAAAATGTGTTTGGTAGATTATTTCTGCTACTTGGCAATAAATGTTACACAGCTGGAATGCCTGTTTATTTCTCTTTTAAACGGTGCCACATTTGTAAGGAACATGCATTTGTAGGATGAGCAGCAGAGCTGAGTATTCGGGTTGCATCCATGCAAAATTTGCCAAATCTCTGCCAGTGCCACTCAGCATGTTTTGCCTTTGAATCTTGCTTGGTGGATTGGATGACAGGAGCCTCAGTAGCATGTGGAAGAACCATACACAGCCACAACAGCCTGGCACCTCCCCCTCATGCTGGTCACCAGCCTGGTCACACACTGCTGTGTGATGGCATCTCATTCTTCAACCAGTATTTGTCACAAGTCAGCCAATTTAGTTGTGTTGGTCACTCTAGCATGAACAGCACACCCAAACTGATCCCACAAGTGTTCACTGGGGTTGAGGTCAGGACTGCTGGCAGGCCATTTCATCCTCTCCACTCCCAAATTCTGGAGGTAGTCTCTGATAAACCCTGCCCTGTGGGAGCGAGCCTTGTAATCTTGGAGGACAGAGTTGGTGCCAAAGTGTGGAGATAGATGATCACCACTGGCTGCAGAATCTCATCTCAATAGCTCTCTGCATTGAGATTAGGGCTGAGCAATTATTCGAAAATTAGATCAAATTGCAATATGGCCTGGTGCAATTTACAAATCACAGAAGGTGCAATAATTATTTAACCAACTTTGAAATTTTTTTGCTGCAGAGATGTTCAAAATTATTGTCATGTAATCATCCATGTGGCAGTTTTTTCAGAATAGTCAACAAAAATTCTACTTTTTGTACATTTTTCTTACTAAATATGAGAATGACATAAAAATTATGACTCCCTTCAATACAGCAGTACCTTTTCAATTTGCACTACAAGTCAATATAATCACAATTAGATATTTTTTGAAAATTTTCAGCCCTGGTTTTATCTAATATCGTGTTAGTTATAGAATGCTTTATTGCTTGTGTTTTTTGCAAAAAAAACATAAGATCAGGAGCTCAAGAAAAAATTTCATATCATATCGCAACTGCAATATTGGGGGGAAAAATATTGCAATTAAATTATTTTCCCAAATTGCTCAGCCCTAATAGAGACAGCCTCCAATGATGACAAGCCTCGTTTTTCTAGTGAGGGAGATACCGCTCCACACCATCACACTGCCTCCACCAAAAGCGGGTGGGGCACTCTATCAGCTACCAAGGCCCTGCCCTACCCACACACCATCTATGGGTTGTTGCCCAGATTGATGTGACATATATCGTGTATATATCTTAAACTTAAAAATGTGTATTTTTATTGCTTTATGCAAAATAGAAAAGATTATTATTGCATTTATTTTTACACTTATAAACTCACTTACAGCATAATGCTGTAACAAGCAATATCATCCTCCATGTTGAATATTTAATACATTTAACTCCTTCATTTAACACTATGAAACATTAACCCACGATATATCTTCATGTATAAGATACAACTGCACTGTTTCTGTTTCCTCCTCAGAATGGTCTAAACGCTCTCCATCTAGCCTCCAAGGAGGGGCACGTTGAGGTTGTTGCTGAGCTGCTGAAGCTCGAAGCTGCTGTGGATGCAGCTACAAAGGTAAGACCCGCCCCCGTCACCTATCATGGCTCAGTTGGACTATATTTGGATCCTGCACACAAACATGGCTGCGCTGTAGGATTAAACAGCATGCAGCTACAGTAGCACTGCTGCAAGTGTGCAGCCTTTGTTGGGGCTTGTTATTGGATCAATATTTAATGATAGCTGAGGGGATTGCTGCTGGGAAAAGAGAGAGAAATAAGCAAGAGAAAGAAATGTATGTCAGAGAGAGGCAAGAGGAGTTCAGTTTAATTACAGTAGGGTGTTTTGTTGTAGGTTTTTGTAAGAAAGAAGAAGGAAGGCCAGATCAGTAGCAGTACTAGTGCTTTAATTCATCTCCTGTTTTTCTCATACATCAGGGGAGTGTCTTTTTCTTTGGAGCATCTTTACTGATTGTAAAGTTGAAAGGAAAAGCCAGTAAAAAAAAATATTCAGATTTGTCCCCAGAAGGCGTTCACTCCCATTTAGTTGTCTGGTTCAGCCTCTGTGCCACAGGCCTCAAGCCTTCTGCAGACATAAACATGGGGCACGATGAAAAATTCAACATCAAGGAATAAATCTCCCCAATTAAAGCCTCTCTCTGCCGTGACCTGGAGGGTGTTTGGGGATTAGTTTGAGATCTTGGGAATCCACTCTTGCATCCCAATTTTGATATATTTTTTTTATTTATAGCTGATGGAGGGAATCAGGAAGGTGGTGCTATCAATAATTTCTAGATTTAATCACTAAGGGTTAAATTTTAGCCTGTTTTGGTGTTATAAGCCTAAGTTTCATCTGTTCATTAGCCTTTTAGCAGCACTTTAAAAATGCAACACTTTTAAAGCTCACAACACAGAGCCTGTCAGAGAGATGTTTATTTAAAGCTCAGGGTTCATTTTGCTGTCAGTCAGGGAAAATTGTTGGACAGTTTTCTAAGCTGTCATTGTGTTTGTGATGCAATCATATCTGCATTTTTGCTACTACTTACACCCTTATGCTTTAGCTTCTGCCTTATTTTATTCAATGGAAATGTTTATTGTATGCTGTTCAGGTTTTGGCCAAAGTTGTGAACAATTCTGCACAGCTGTATCCTCCTGTGTAATTTCTCATGCTTTAGTCACTGCTGGCTTTTAAATGTGAATACCACAAGTTTCCTAGTTTAATAAGTAATTTGATTTTTGTGAAAGCAGTGGTCTGGGTTAAGAAATTCAGGTTAGAACTAGAAAAGCACTCGGAGAGTGCAGGCCTCCACCATTAGCCCTATTTCCCAATAGTACAGAATCATTTAAAAAATTCCTAGATCCAGACGGTGATCCTAATTACTACCAAAATCTAATCAGATCTTCCTTATGCCATTTCTGACATTTCCTGAAAATTTCATCAAAATCCATCTTTACCCTTTTTAGTTATGTTTCTAACAAGCAAACTAACAAAGAAACCCTGCCGATCACATAACCTCCTTGGCAGAGGTAATAAGAAAGGAAGTATGAGGTGAAGAAATGTATCTCATCAGCCTCAATTTGAGACTAGCACCTACGGCTACATTAGCTGCTACTAGCAGGACAGACCTGAATCTTAAAGCCTTTGTTAACTTCAAGCCTTAATGCTCACTATTTATTTTTTCTCAGATCTGATCATTTTGGTTTATCTTTGTTCGCATTACTTGTCAAAATGCTGACTTTATCAGACTCCTCCATTCCCTTTAAATGATTTATATTTGAAAGTGGTCTAATTTTGATGTGGAAAGATCAGATTTCAGTCTGACTTGGGCTGTTTCAGACAGACATGGAAATATCAGATCTGATTTAAAGCAGTGTGACTCAGGTCACTTTGGCCTGCCTGGCGAATACAGCATAGGTGAACTGTTTGCAGACAGGTTGCTTTTCTGGTAACATAGAGCAGATTTTGCTGCTGAAAATTCAAGGAAATCTAGGGAAAATGTCATCAAATGCTGGCAAGTTTATATAGTAAATTGCTAGTCAGGTAGTCAGCTAGTCTAGTCTCCGGGCTAGTTTGGAGGCTAGTCTAGTTCAGAGATAAAAACGCAGACTTTCACGTATTTTACTTGTTAATTAATAATATAAAGGTGACTTGATGCTCGTCTCAACAGAAGCTAGGGTTTTTTGCTGGGGATAAAATTAAATCAATAAATAAATAAAAGTGTGGTAACCTATTGTAATTGTATGTGAATTTACAAGAGGCCATAGGTGACCTTTAATACAGCATAGTAGAGCTTCATCTCAAGTACTGTTTTAAACATTTGACTGGTTATCTTAATAATCAGTCGATTATTTTTGCAATTGATTTTGTTATTAAAAAAACATATTTCCATCCCCTTATTCAAATAAAGAACAAAGATATCCCTGAGCTGTTAGAATAGTGTGGAAATCTAAATAATGAAAAAATATTAATAAATGCTGCCAGGCTTTGTTACAACATACAGTCAAGTGCATACGTTTCAGGCATGTAGGGTGCTAAGTATTCACCAAGGGGCCTGATGTACCACAACCTAGGTCTGGGGAGGGGGTCAAGAGGGCCAGAGTCAAGCTTGACACATGTCAACACACCTGTGTGTTGCTCGGCAGCCAAAGTCGAGCTCAATTGCATCTCTTTTTGTCCGGGCCTTTTCACCCCTGGGAGACCACCAGTGTTTTTTGGGCCCTTGGGACATCAACAGCAAGACCAGGGGCTCACAGCACCCCTACCACCCACCCAGACAGTACCCTAGGCCAGGGCTTCTCTCCTGCATCAGGACCCACCACCACCTCCTTGTGTTTGAAAATGTTCAACCTCTTAAATCTATTACAGATTGAACCCTAAAAAGAACAAAACGTGTTTGAACATGGAGACAGGTACAACGTGACAGATGGGCCATACATTTGACTCTACTCCTCTTTCTTAAGACGGCATGGAAATTTTGTTATTTTTGAAGAAAATACTGATCATCTTGGAAAAAAGTCTTTTTTATCTGTTGAAAGGGGAAAAGATAAGGTGAAATCTGGAGAAAATTACCAAAACTTGCTCGGCAAAATGTATGGATGTGCTGTATGTCCACTTAGTTTTTTTGGTACATCATAGAGTTTTTTCACATTTTTTTTTTGGCACATCTTCATGACCCGCTGGAAACTGCTTCAGGACACACTAGTTGAGAATGACTACCCTTGACTGTGCTTACTCACTATATCCATCCCCTCCTTCACCCTAAAGGTGTGGACTTTGTTATTTTTTCAACACCTTATTTTTCACATCCCCCTGGTAACATGCAAGGGCATCCAGAGCATGTCTGGGGTTGTGTCAATCCACCTCCCCGCATGATAGTGCTCTCAGGTGGCTTACTTCCTACATGTGCTCCTTACTTCAGCCTCAGTTTTTGCACAAACATGCCTAAAAGTTACTGAGAGAAGGCACACAAACTCATTTTTATGTAGCAAACAGTCTTCTGCATTTTTATGAATCTGCACTGTGCCTCAGAAAGAATGCCTTTCAGACATCCCAGCTACAGTTTATGCTACATGTAATGGATGATCACTGTTGCGTAACAGCCCTTCTTGTGAACATCAGAGCTCAGTATCATGCAGCCAGGAGCAAAGCTTGGGGTCAACTCTACCCGCACAAGGACCTTTTCAGCTTCATAAAAAGCCTCCTGTAGTTTTATTTACAGCCAGGGCTCAGCTGGGACTCGTTTATGTGTACGACGCAGGCTCTCGGAAGTGACACATTGTTGGCAGAGCAGGCAGGGGGATGCCAGAGTTAGAACGCCTGAAGTGTGGTTGGCTTGAGGGGTTTCTCTGGGGCACATTAATACTGACATGGATACATTCGTCACACACAATGATACAGTGGGACAGGTGGAGCAGAGCTTAACGCACATTCTTCTGCTTGTTTCATGTAATCCAGAAAGGAAACACTGCTCTGCACATAGCCTCACTTGCTGGCCAAACGGAAGTTGTCAAAGAGCTGGTCAATAATGGAGCCAATGTCAACGCACAATCACAGGTGGGTTATCAACACACACATACAAAGAATGTAAAAAGTGTACATCAGGTCCTTTTGATTTACAGTAAATGTAAGGTTTAACAACTTCATTGTAATGTTAATGACTGCTGAGATGCACGCAGTAGAGCGGATGATACTGTATCACATTGAGGGAAACTCTCAGAGGTAAGATCCTCATTGACACTATTTGGCTTTGTGCCAACTAGGGCTCAGCCACTGAAGGAAGCTGCTGTCCTTGCATTTTACGTTTAACTCTCTCAGATCAAGGTGACAGGAAAGATTTCAAGCACGGAGCTTTCCTTTTGTTCTTTTCAAGCCCTGAAACAGGAAATAAGATTCAGCAGCACACTCACAGATTTTAAATTATTTCCACTCTCAATGAGATTTTCTTGTCTTGGTTGCACTCTCAATTTTGTCTATTTCATTGACACTATAAGAATACACCATCTGTTTATTCAAATTATGCGATTCTTAGTCATAAAATAAACAAAATCCTTGACAAATCTGCACAATTCATATCTTTTCAAGTTTTTGAAACACTCAAAGAGCTTTTACACTGCATGTCTCATTCTCCTACACCAACACACACTGGTTTGAACACAGAAGGCCAACTTAACTGTCTACAACCCACAGTCAGTGTTAATCATGTTTACACACATTCACACGAGAAGAGTCTCTCTTTGCAGCTGTTTCAGGATCATATTTTCATGAGCATTTTTTTCTGAAATGTGAGTGCCTTGCAGTGCACAAAACTTTATTATGGTGACTACAAGGTTAGAAGGGGTCGGCCTTGTATTTTACAGTCTGTGGGTCAGACTGTACACAAATGCCTTTACGCCACCTCATCTAGCTTTTTCTGTAATATTCTTTATTATAAATTCAAACAAAGCACAGTTTACATTAAGAACACAGTTCCCATCGACTGTCAGACTGAACAGGTAAATAGTGATCATGTAAATGAATTAATATTTGAAATAAAATAAGTATAGATAGAAAATAAAAGGGGGTCAGTGGAAGAGATCATTCATTAATTAGTCTGCATAGATAGTCATGAAGGTAGAGAGCTTTCAGATTCATATAATCTTGAACAGATGGCCTAGTATGCAATTCTTAGCAACTTCTTTAATTGAACTGCCCCTTTGGTAGCAACATAGGGTTTAATTTTTTTCTCAAAACAACCTATTATACGATAGGATGTAATATGATATGATATATGATGTGATATGAAACAAATGATTTGATACACATACATTATGAAATAAGATGTTACAAAACGATATGCTATGAAATGATGCGTAACAAAACATACATTACAAAACTAGAAAAGCACTCAGAGAGCACAGACCTCCACCATTAGCCCTATCTCCTAATAGTAAAGAATCCTTTAAAAAAATTCCTGGATCCAGACAGTGATCTGGATCACTCCCAAAATCTAATCAGTTCTTCCTTATGCCATTTCTGACATTTCCTGAAAATTTCATCAAAATCTGTCCATAACTTTTTGAGTTATGTTGCTAACAAACAAACAAACTAACTAACTAACAAACTAACAAACAAACCCTGCCGATCACATAACCTCCTTGGCGGAGGTAGCAATACGATATGTTACAATAGTTACATTAGATGATGTTATGTTAGAGCACAAAACAGTACACTACTAATCTAACATTATGACCCAGCTCTACTCGACTCCTCCCCTTTTGACTCCACACAACACGGTACGATACGTTACGACACAGAACATTACAATAAAATTCATAACAATGATACAATACCTTTAAATGTAACAATATGATATTAAGAGGGTATGATACAATATGATATGATGTAAAAATTCAATACAATACGGTATGATACGATTTGATACAATATTATACGATCTGATGGGATGGGATAAAATACCTTAAGGTACACATAGTATGATGGGATATGATGATTCCATTTTCATTTCAGTTTAATTCAGCTGATATACTAGATTATCATACAGAATTATACAACACCATACAATGTGACAGGATGCAATACAATACAGCATGATTAGGTATGAAATGATATAAGATACAATTCAGTGGGATAAAATGTGGCTTCATAACCATAAAAAATGATACCGTACCACTAAATGAAATGTATTAATATGTTAAGATCTGACAAGAAATGATAAGGTATGATACATAACAACAAATTCCTTTTTTGAGCAGTGTTTTTACCCAACAGTATGATACAATGTACCATACATTATCATATTAAAAATAATGAACAACCATATGGTGTGATATGATACGATTCAAGATATGATACACTTTACTGGGGAAATTTTTCTAAATATCTGCACACATTTAAAATAAAATAAGATAATCTTATTAGAATGAGAATAACAAACAAATAAACTGAACTAAATTAAATTAAATTTATAAAGGACAGAAGGTTTAGCTACCTTTTCAGTACAATCAATCAATAAATGAAATGCCAGCAGTGGAAGCTGGGTATCAAACTGCTCACCATTCTACCATGAAGCTTCAGGCACTCTAATTAAAAATGATTTTTAGCATGAAGTCTTGTGAGAAAGTTCAGTCTTTGCCTGTTTTACATGTCTTAATTTGAGTGTGTTTTCTTGTTTTCAGAATGGCTTCACCCCTCTGTACATGGCAGCCCAGGAGAACCACCTCGAGGTGGTGCGGTTCCTTCTGGAGAACGGCGCCAGCCAGAGCATGGCCACTGAGGTACTGTACACATATGCTCGAGTGCCTGTTTATATATGTGTGTGCATACTAAGCCTATGTTCACCTCTCTACAGTCATACAGTACGTCTCCATGCATTTTCTCTGCCTCAGTCATGTTTGGTCTTTACATCTGTTGTACTAACCACCTTCATCTCCTTTCCTCCTCTGTCTCCCACCCTCCTTTTACCCCTCCACCCCCCACCCCCCCTGCTCCCTCTGTTCTTCATCTCTGTCCGTTCTATTCCCTGACTCTGTGTCTGTTTCTCATCCTCTCTGTCTCACATTCTCACTCCGTCTTCACATCCTCCTCCTGCCTGCCCCCCTCTCCTCCCCTTCCCCTCCCATCCCGTCTCTCCATGAGGGACTGGGCAGAGCTTCATTGATTGGTAGTGTATGGTGGTGGAGGAGGCAGAGTGACCTTGAGTGGGTCACAGATGAGGTCCTCTCCGCTCGCTGCCTCTCCTCCACGGCTGCTGCTGCTGCACTGATTTACGTTACTCACACACACTCACTTAGGAGTCACCACACGTTCACGCACATGGCACATGCACATATGGAGATGAAGAGCTGATGGAAAACCCCAAACAGTCTACAGTCAGCCTGTTTAACATCTATCCATTACATGTTCCCAAAGTAGGCACTCTTTAAGACAAGAACTTTTTTTTTCTCACATATACATATACTACATTTATGTAAAGATGATATATAAATGCATACACATGAACATTCAAACTTACAGCATGCAGGGGAAGCTCTCTGCTGAATAATGCATCATAACTGTGGTTATGAGACATGTGAGCCTTTTCCGTACTCTTATCTCATTATATAACTTACATTAGTGTCATATATGGTGGACGCAGGAAATGTGAAGACATCTCTTTGATAAACAGTTAACATTTACTGTTCTCAAAGCTGCAAGCAGTCTCAAGACTCAGTTTAAATGTTTTACTTATCTTAATGTTACATTTTCTTTAAGCCCTTCCAAAGAACCATTCAAAACTAATATAAGAAACATAGATTCAAATGAATATTCATTTACAATCAAATTGCATTGAAGTCCCTGTAAAGTGAAATCCAAAATTTGTTACTTAACATGTAGATATTTTCAGCTCTTTCCTGGTTTGGTTCCATTTAGGCAGGGCAAATATGGCGACCCACTATGTCACTGGCCCCTCTGGAGAATTACCTCGCCCCCATAAAGCTGCAACAATATGTTACAACGGTATGCTTTCAATTAAAGTAAACAGGTCAGGGGGCAGACTAGTTGCTGGAGTGCTTGTCTATTTTTCACTTGAACCAGATGCAGCAGGAGTAAGCATCTAACCTGTTGAAGGTGCGTTTTAATTCATATTTCTCTGTCTTCAGTCCTGGATGTGGCTTTGTCTCTCTCAAAGCAGCTAAAGTTCAATTCCTCACATCTGTTAGGAACTGTCTGCCCATCATGAAATAAACGTGATTGTTTCTCTGGTAGCTGACAGAGAGCTGACAGGTCCAGCAGAGCAGACAGATGATCCCTCCATTCATGTTGTAGCGATTTTTAAAATTAGAGAGGATCTAGTTCTTGTGGGTGGGTGTGGCTTTAGCACATTCAGTACACATCCTATTTTGAAGCTTAATTTTATAAACTTAAATGATGTTTTTCATGACTAAAATTTGGCCTGGTGGTTCGTTACACAGTGCTCTGTCATACGGCAAACCTAAAAAAAAAAAAGAAAGATCACTTTACAGGGACCTTCAAGGATCTTCGCAATTAAACTGAAATCTTGCCATTAGAACTAATGAGGTTATATAAATAAATGTTATCACTGCTTAGTTTTTTTAGTGTCGTACAGTGTCATCAAGTTTTACCTGTTTCTCCAGTGCATCACAATCCCAGTTTTCTAAATACATTATCAGGAGTCTCGAACAAAATACCAGGGTTCAATCCCATGTGAAAACAAAAGACAGACAAGGGACAGTTTGATGTTAATCACGTATTAGAAAGGAAGGAATAAAGCTTTGCATCTGTATAAGATGCCTTGACAAAGGTTCTGTGAATTTAGGAAGAGTTTGTTTAAAGCCTGGTGTGTCACATACAGACACTTCCAAAGGCACTTTAAGCTTCTATATGTGGCACTGAGGCCTTTGATAGAGTTGACATTCAGTGACCTACTGTAGGAGAAGAAAGCTGCTCACAGACTTTCAGAAAACAAATATAAACTATCTTTTGACCCTCGCAGGCTAGAGGATGTTTTATACAGCATAAAGAAAATGTGTCTTTCACAACAAAAGGAGAAGTCCTTAACTTTTACAATAGTTACTTTGACTTTTTCTAAAACTTCTATAGGACTCAGGGTCTTCCAATGCTTCCTTTGCTTCCCGAAAGTCCTGTAACCTGCTCTCAAAGTGATCATACTATCCATCTACTCACACAGACCATCCTACAGTATATCAGCAGGACTTGACATTAACACCTGCCAACCAGCCAAATGCAGGATTTCTGCTGTGGCAGGTGGTGCAATGGCTCCCACTTGCAACTTTGCTGTGTTGAACTTAGTGGTGACACATCCTGTGCTTTATAGTAACTGGGCTCAGCTGTTAGTGCCAGTGTTTGTGAACACCACAAACACTGGCACTAACAGCTAAGGGGTCACAAATCAAACTTTGTTGATCAATTTGTGTTTTTCTCCGGGGTGGATGAAAAACAGACTTTAAAGCTGGACGCAGTGCTCATTTACATTTCAACAGATTGCACAAATAGTTCAAGTAGCACGCCACAGTCAGACTTAATCATATAGTGATATTTCCAACATGGATATTCTGGCTGGTAAAAATTCAGAGTAGCTAGTAACTTTGGAAAACTAGTAGCCACAGTAGCTGGTGAGCAAAAAAGTCAATGTAAAGTCCTGCATATCAGGTCTAGCACTACCCATGTATCCCAGCATCCTTCAAGCCCAGTGACCTCCCCTCTCTCTCCCTCCTCACCTGCAGGATGGCTTCACCCCTCTGGCAGTGGCGCTCCAGCAGGGCCATGACCAGGTGGTCTCCCTGCTATTGGAGAACGATACAAAGGGCAAGGTACGCCTACCTGCCCTGCACATCGCTGCCCGCAAGGACGACACCAAGGCCGCGGCCCTGCTCCTACAGAACGACCACAACGCTGACGTCGAGTCCAAGGTGAGAGACAAAACGGTTGCTGTCTCTGATGCTAGTGGTGGATCTTCACATTTCCACTCTTTATCAATCTCATTGATACTTTGATTGTGTGATTATTTATTTGATTATGATGCTGGTTTTTGTTATTTGCTAATTTTCTCTTCATCTTTCTTGGTTAATTTTTTTATGATCCTTTTGACAAATAGGAGAAAGGAGCAAAAGTGCATTGCATATGGGTCTGTGTCCATAGATGGCTTTATTTGTGCTGGCAGTGCCCACATCTTTAACTTCAGAGTGCTTCTCAGCAGTGCTTGTTATGGCTTGGTCATGAAAGTTCACTTTTTCTTTTTAGTCAGTGACCTTAAGGTCCGTTGTATAAAGGTCTATGTGCTCATTATTTTCCTTTATTCTGGGAAATATCATCAAGGAAACATTAAAGCAATGCACAGGAATCCTGTCCTACCTTTAGCACCATCTCTAGACCTGGAAGTGTTCCCTCAAAAAGATGAGTCAGAGTAGTTTCTCCTGCACCACTCCTGGTGATAAAGCTGTGTCTGCGAGCACAGCAGTGTCACCTCTCAAAACTTGTCAAACAGCTGACAACACTGGACTACTTTGGTTTGTTGTGAAATGGAAGCTGCCAGCGCAAAAAGCACGGTCTATGTATACAGGTGCTACATGTGCATGTTTTTAATTCTACCTACTCTAAACTGAAAATCTACTTTTATTTACTTTATCTTTATTTCATTTTGAGCTACTCCTCCACTTTCTCTGTTCCTCCACTTTCAGAGGATGCTCCTTTTTTATTTTCTTCTGTTCCTTTTTTTTTTTTTTTTGCTCACTAACTGCCCGTTCTCTCCTCTCTTGGCTGACTCTGTAGATGATGGTGAATAGAACAACGGAGGTACTCCTCTACTCTGTACATTACGTAGTCCTCTCCATTGCAAGTCATGAAAACTCTGAAAAACAACAACAAACAAACACTTCAGTGCCCTTGACTTGATGCAGTAGTGTTTCTGCAGCCCTTTGTCACTCCCCTTTTTCCATTTTAACTCTCATCTTCCTCTGCATCGCTTCATCCATGTATCTGTAGTCTTAGAGGAAGTCAGAGAAGTGCATGTTTCACTAATACTGATTTAGGAATTCTCTATAAAGCTGGAGGCTTGGGTATTTTTGCTTGGTTCTAATAGTTTCATGGTGTCCAAAGTTTAATCTTCGGCTGCACTTTTTGGGCAAATTTTTTGTGACTGTTGACAAAATGTTATCTTAATGTGACACAGTCTGTCCATGAAACTGATTAACATGATAACCTGTGTTAGCATGAAATATGGTTATCATTTATTGGATAGCTATGGTTTGTCCATAACCTGCATGGCAACCAGATCCCCTTTAACATGTGAAGGAACCCAGCCTCCCAGCTAAACAGACACTGGTGTGCTAGTTTTCCCTCAGTAGATTGGTTGGTTTTAGAAGTTGTAACCATGGCACTAAAAGCATTTTGCGTGGGACCAAAAATAATTAGCAACCTGAACTCTGCTTCTGTGGTAACACGGGTCCCACGGTCACACCAAAGCCAGGCGGCTCACTCTGTGTGTGTCTGCTTTGGTTGGCATTGTTTGTGGCTTTGGCAGGCTGGCCACTTATCTGCTATGATTCATCCAAAAATGGCTATGTTGACCAAGGCCTGCATCGTGTTAAACAGGATTTATATTGGAAACTGGAAGAAAGTAACAAGCAGCACGCAAGCTCTATGTTTGTGTTGACTTTAAAAAGTTTTATATAGAACTAACGCAACTTGTTAAACAAAGTTACAAGGTACCACAAAGGCAGACATTATAAGGAATGAAAACCACAAAAAATCATATTGCAATAGCTCCCAAGTTAAAATGTGTTCCTAAAATATCTTTATTTTATTTATTTGATAAAAAGACATTGAATTTATTTATCTGAGATCCTCTTGAAGTGAATTCTAAAGCTCAAAGGCCCAGGCAGTATCACTTCTAGTTAGTGTTGTCTGGTTTATTATTCTTCAGAGCAAGCACAGTTTCTCACAAATGGACTGGAATGTGCATTTTAGTTTGCTAGCTTGATGCTAACTGAAAAAGTAATTGCCAATAGTGGGCTATCAGAATTAGCATCACAATCAAAGTATTTTTAGGCCAAAACAATTTATTGTACATACCAGTGTTAAGTAATATGAAGTGTTTAGCTTGGTTGCATTTCTAGTTTGTAATGCTACCATTACAAACTATGTTTATCAAAAGTTTGATACTTTTTGAGTCCATGACTTTAATAAAGACACCATTATTCTAATTTAAATAATAATAAATAGTATTGGAAAAATATTGAAACTTAAAAACAAATATAGTCAGACAGGTCCATCAAAAATTGTAGGCCAAGTATGTTGTAAATGTTCTGTGCAGGATTTTGATCGCAATTGTTGGTAATTAAAAATAAGTTATTACCCAGTGATGGGTGTCTAGTGGGCAGGCCTGGCCAAAGAACTACCTGGGCCCCTGAAAGTCCGGTAAATGCCCCCCTCCCCCAGATGACTCCCTTAAATCACTGCATACAAATCAGTCGTATTAGCACTAGCCTCCTAGCTAGCATTTGACACTTTGGCCTGTCTGAAGTTCATGTTGCCTTAGCTAACACTTTTCTTCTCCTTTCTTTTTTTTGGCATGCAAGACTTTTGTGCAAGTCTTGGTATGGCTAGCACTCTGACATTACTGGACAAAGAGTTATGTTTAATTGGCATGCACGTTATATGTATATACATGAACAACGGCTCCTACCCATGTAAGAAGTAGTGAAGTGTTTTTTTTTAATCAATAATAATAAATGGAATAAATTGAAAAGTTTAGTTTGTTGCCCCAATAAGTAGAGCTAAATATTAAAGTTATACAGGACAATTTTATATTACATTTTTATTAACCTCTATGGGCCCTGGGGAGCTTTCCCCTTTTTCACTTGCATTTAAAATAGAACAATATGTGCAAAAAAAAGTGCTGTAGGAGTGCATTCGCTTAAATTATATACCTATACTTAGGCTCCAGTGTGTTCACTAACTTCCTAAAACCTCTGAACCTCTGAAACCTCTAAAGTCTTCTGGCCTGACCAGATTCTGTTCCTCGCGTCTTTGCAAATCTTTATGAGGTGATGATTTACCAAGTGGCTCATTATGTTACTCATATTCCCCATGAAATGTGTCACTGCTGTCTCGTTTCTTGACAACAGGAAACCAAAATGCTTCCCCACGTCAGATTTAAAAGTTCCTGGAGCCTCCACAATCTCTTTGTGGCTCGGTTCTCTCCCACCACTCATAGTATTCATCACTGTTAGATCAAGCAAGTGAGGGGTGTTTAAAGGATGATGGTTATGCAAAGGCCAATGTTAACAGTTGTTCCCACTACAAAAGCCACACTTAATGCCCTGAAGACTTATCGTTTAAAACTCTCACATGTCCACCATGACATCGAAATGCTTCTGTCACTGCGATATTAATGATACGGTTACATCTCTAGTGTCTAGGACCTCCATTTTTGTTGTCAAACTATCAAAATAGCTAAAAATATTTTTGATTACCACTTATACGTATCAAAGTTTAAATCCTGTTATTGTTACAGCCCTATTTGCGATTAGATTTGTGGTATTTTGCAAACTTGGAGTAGCGAAAGTGCAAAAATATCCTTTGAAATTCTTGATAACTCCTACTGTTTGTCTTTAGGACTTCAGATATCAGGAGACTGCATGTCAGAGACACCTGCTCTCTGCTGGATTATTGCTTGTTTGAATTTGGGATTCTAATAATTAGATTGTCTTATATGAGATTCATTCAGCCATTAGAAAGATTGTCCTTGTGTTGCTGTTACAGCTGTTGCTCCGTAATCCAGGATTTTTTCAGGAAATTACTTTAATTGAAAAAGTTAACAGGGTCATGTAAGGGACAGTTTTGCTTGCCAAATGCATCAGGATGTTTTCAGTTAGATTGTATTAAAAGAGCCAGTCAAAATAGTTATATATTCACATTTAAGCCCATATACTTGTACTATGCACATCTTTTATATCAAGAGTTTTATTCTAGTGGCACAAAAGCAAATTAAGGTCTGAATGTAACCCCTGTAGTTGTCACTGTTTATGCTTCATCAAAAGGACTTTCTTTGCCACTGAGAGGAAAGTCAGTTGTTAGTGTAACAGTGTGTAGTAGTGTGTGTCCTTGTCTGGTAGATTGTTGACCACAGCCCTGTTAGACTGCTGGAAACCTGAAGGTGTGAGCTCAGCTGTACGTGTGTTTTCTGTCTCATAGTTTTTAATGAAATGTGTGTCTGTGTGTATCCGGCTATCTCCTCTTCTCAGAGTGGTTTCACCCCCTTGCACATCGCCGCTCATTACGGCAACATAAACGTGGCCACGCTACTGCTGAACAGAGGGGCTGCTGTGGACTTCATGGCTCGGGTGAGTTTACTCTGCCCTCTGCTGTTTTGGAGGGGTACTACACTCATGAAAGATAAACAACAGAGAAAATTCACATTGCATGATGGTTAAACAAGCAGTTTCTGTGACTTATTTAAGGCATCCCAGGTATAAAGACTAATTTCACAGACATTTTGGCTTACAGTAAGAAAATATGTTATTAGTAACATTTAGGAGGGCAATTAATAATTAATTCTTGTTGACTTAAACGCCCTTCAGGGCAGGGTTTACAACTAAAGACACCTGTTGGCTACATGCAGAATTATTAATATAAGTTGTATTTGATGCATTTGTTTAACGATCTTATCATTTCTTATTGATAATTAGAAAATATTGTTCATTTAAAGATATTTTTCATTCAGAGAGAAGTTTATTCACTGGATTGAACTTGATTGCATGTTTTTTTCACACAGACAGGAGTTTTGTTTTTTTTTAAAAGATATCTTTGTATTATTAATGACTAGATGGTTTTTATAGACACTCATTGGGATGAACATTTAACCCTGTGACTTTAAAACTCTCTGTGCCAGTACAATTTTTATGTCATTCTCATTATATTTTATTGATCCCAGCTGCTTAAATGCACCCTATTGTTGTGCATATCTAAGCAGCGCTCTGATTACACAGTATTATGTCTATTCTTCATCCTTTGTGATGCTTATCGCAGCAGTATGGCCTTAATTTTGCTTTCATCTGTGCATAGATAACCTTGTAAATCGGAGTCTTATCCCTTCTGTGTGTGCAACATACTTAGCCAATAAAGCTGATTCTGATTTTTAAATAAGATAATAAATAAGATAGAGAAGTTCATTAATATGACGACACAGAAGAATTGGGTTTTTTCATTGGAAAAGTTGAGGAATAATCTGCTTTTCATTATGAATAAAGCAAACCGAAGGAAAGTTTGGTGACCTAAATTAAATTTTGGTGTGTGTGCATTCACTGTGTAAACGATGCCTACTAAAAGTGGGCATCATTATCATTTTTTTCCAGTAGGCATTATGAAAAATAATCCTTACTCTCCTTCAAATGAAGCACAGTATACAACGTTATAAATGTCACATTAGCAGAAATGCCTCTGAGTGTTTATTACACTATAAGGCTTCACTCTCACTGAGAAATGTTTTAATATCACAAGAATAAGAGAATTGCTTCTTATTGATGTGAATATGTACATTGAAATGCACAAGTGGGTGTCATTAAAATGTGTTTGTTGTGTAGTCTAAATCAGCTATTTACCGTCAACATTGGCCTTTAATTATATCAGTGAGCTTGTGGAGGTTTGTGTTTGTGCTGCTTTTTGACACTGATTGCAGGTTAGATCCTCAGAATCACGCTACAGCTGCAGGGAGAGATGGTGTTTATTTATAGGGCTGTTTTACAACTTGACAATTAGAAGGCTATGTCCCTTTAATGAGGAGGGTAAACATTACAATCAATTAGTAGTTTACAGTAAAGTATGTTTTGGATCTATTTCAGTTTTCAGTGGATATGCACATTGTTGACTTTTGTGTAATAATAAACTGGCAAATCTGATGTGACTGCTGAATTACAAGATAAACGTCCTGTTTTTTTTTTTGTTTTGTTTTGTTTTTAGAATGACATCACACCACTACATGTGGCATCAAAACGGGGCAACAGCAACATGGTCAAGTTGTTGCTGGACAGAGGGTCCAAAATCGATGCAAAAACCAAGGTAAGAGCTCAGTTTCCTCCAAAAAAAAAAAGCCAAAAATGTATCAAAATTTTCATCGTGGTAGCACTGGATTTTGGGTAAAAGGACAAATCATCAGCTGAAGTGTCTCTGGCTGACTCTTGTCTTTATAGAGAATATCACTGAAGCATAGTTTTTTGGTGGTAAAAGTCCCTGGGTCTTTGAAGTTTTCTGCTGTTTTCTGCACCTAGACAGCACTATTTCATGCAGTGTGAGGTTTATCCAAAAGTTTCTTGATTTTGTTTATTTCTTTTCTAAGTCAGTGATTTATTATATTTTCAACAAACTCTAAGGGTTAACCCTAACCCTCTAAACTAATTCATCATGTGGAATATGTCTTTAAATTAAATTCTCAACCAGTATGAATATAATTCTATTCTAGCTTTTGCTTCAGTTATTCACGCTTTTTGGACGTATACAGCACAAAATGACAACAAAGTAATCTCATGACACCAGACTTGTGTATAGATTAAATCATAGCATGGTCCTTGTAATACTGATAGAGGAGTAACTCTGTTGCAAACCTTTATATGCCTTTTCCACACATTTATTTCTATTATTTTTACTGTACATTTGAACAAAGAAGAAGAAAAAACAGAGCAAAAGATAAATACAAAACATGCATTGCATGTTAATTTTGAAGTAAATAACAAGAAAGAAAGAAAGAAAGAAAAAAAGAAAGAAAGAAATAGGAAAGCCAAAAAAAACAAACAAACAAACAAACAACCCCCCCCCCCCAAAAAAAAAACCAAAACAAAACACATGGGTTTGTTGAGCAGCCTTGCTAATGTGAAAAAAGAACACTGAGTCAAATAATTTAAATTGTACCAATCAGCTAAAATGAGCCAAAGCCGCCTACACAGGAATACCAGAATCGACAACCACAATAAACAACAAAGGTGTCTTTAGAAAAGTAACACACTCTTAAGATTCAGAGTTTCAAAGACGTGTCAGACTCACTGTAGCTGCTACTAGTATGGAGTAATACAACAAAAAATGCAATATTTATTCCTTATCTGAGTTTATATTGTGAAACAGAAGCCTGTAGATAACTGGGAGGTATCAGCTGAAAAACTCAACTGGTCCAAAGCATAAAGCGTTAGCTAGTTATTTCTAGAGTGGATTTAAGCTGGCGTGGCTCTTAGTATGACTCGGTTGTTTTAACAATGAGGTCCTTGAATTCAAATGGCAAATTCTTGAAGAAAGTTCCTCAAAAGGCTGGGTGAAGATTATGGGCTACCTTGTTTTGTAATGATGTTTTTGAGAATTGAACTTAGACACATTTTTAAAACAGACTAGTAGTAAGTTGTGAACAGATTGGATAAAATAAGTTCATTTGACATGGGTTTAGATCATACATCAGGAGGATTTGTGGAGACTGGAACAAATGAGAGGAACTGCTGAACCTGTTGGAGACTGGGGTAATTTTAATGAAACATTTTTGCTGAGAGAAATACAGATTAGACTGCTTTTGAAGGTGCTGGCTAGAAATGTTGCAGTGTTGGATGTATGGATAGAATTTAAACGTGTAGTTATTTTAGATGACAGATGCCTTATGACTCCAATATTTTTTGGTATTTTACTAGAAATAAATGTTAGAAATTTTTTACAGGTGAGGTTTTCATCCATTGTATCTCACTCTAAAACATTATTGGAAATACTTGATGAATTTGATGATAACAATAAGAGATAATGATGTAATGTCTCTTTTCTTGTCTTTTTCTCCTTTAGGACGGGCTAACACCTCTACACTGTGGAGCCAGGAGCGGGCACGAGCAGGTGGTAGAAATCCTACTAGACCGAGGAGCTCCTTTCCTGTCCAAGACCAAGGTAGCTACTGGGATGATCACTTTAGGAGACTGCATAGCTCAGAAAAGGACAGGAACCACATGTCACTTTTTATTTTTCACCAGCTGTTTGAAGCAGAGAAGAGTAGAAAACAACACACATGAACAGGGACAGTTGAGACACAACATTATAGTACAGATGTTTGTACAAAGTAGCTTTCCAAATGACTCACACCCATTTGAAATCTTTTGACCAATCAGATAGCAGGCCTGTTGTTGTTGCTGTAGTGTTGTCGCATTGTCTCCATAACGTTTGTGCGACCTCTCCAGAACAGCCTGTCTCCGCTGCGTAGCCCTACAGTTTGACTGCGCAGGACGACCAGTGTAACAAAATAGACATTGTTGTAATGACCTCGTTATAACAATGCTCCTGTAACCTTCCTTCTCAACAACTTCCTTCACAGTCTGTCTGTGCAGCACACGGCCACGCCCTAACTTCCTGTGTCTGTCTGTCCATCTGTCTATGTGTCCGTCTGCGTGTGTGTTTGTCTCTCTTTCTTTCTCTCCCTCTCTCTCTCTCTCTCTCTCTTTCTTTCCCTCTCTCCCTCCCACCATAGAACGGTCTATCTCCGCTCCACATGGCCACTCAGGGAGACCACCTGAACTGCGTCCAGCTTCTGCTCCAGCATGATGTTCCAGTGGATGACGTCACTAACGACTACCTGACGGCGCTGCATGTCGCTGCTCACTGTGGTCACTACAAGGTGGCGAAGCTCATTGTGGACAAGAAGGCCAACCCAAACGCCAAGGCTCTGGTAAGGACACAGGGTTGGGCAGGTTAAAGGAAAATAGATATTGTCTTATCAATTATAGGGATGGAACATTACACTCAACTCATTTTATGCTATGATTGCTTAATTGAATTATCTTTATTTATATGTCATGCACACAAAGTGTCCTCATGGGTTTATAAGACAACAGAGCTATTATTTATTTAAGTCATTGCAATGTTACCTGTTCTTTTTACAGCTCCAATTTAAATAATATATTTTGCCTTTTCTTCCGGCCTTTGGGGATACAATTTGCAACAAAAAAGTTCCTTTTCTAAAACACAACTCAAATTTTTCACAATTGCCCAACCAGGGAAAAAAAACAACGTTAATGGAAGACATTTTTTTAAGTACATCTCTGATGTCATCATAAATGGGACAATAAAACGAACAGTGTTTTCTGTTTCCCAGTCACACAACACACAAACTCTGTCCTCCTTTTGAAAGGCATTAAACCTGCCAGTCTCTCAGGCTAAAGATTAAGTTCCCGAGTGCATCCTTGCACCCAATGATCTTTGTCTTCTGGTTAAATTAAAATTAGTTTAAACTACTGCTGTCGTGTTGCTGTATCAGAACTGATGTAGGTATGGCTATTAGAAAAAACAAAACTAATGCAGTTTTATTATATTATTTTATAGTACCCTTTATCATTATTTTGTTAACTTTGTAAGTGTTCTTTTGAGCTCAAATTTGATCTAAGGAAAAAGTCACACAATGCTAGATCAGGAGAAGCAGGAGGATGATCAAACACTGTGATCTGCTTTGCTGAAAGTGCAGTGTGAGCTGGCGTGTTGTCTTGATGAAGAACTACACCATTTTTCCACAGTTGTGGTCTCTTTCTACTGACTTCTTCTCACAGTTTTTCTAGAACCTGTTTGTAATAGTGTAGATTCACTGTTGACCATTAATATTTTTTTAGATTGTGGAACCTGCTCTTACAAAATTATACCCTTAATGTCAAAGACACAATCAATATATGCTTTGAATTTGGACTCGCTTTGTTGTGCTTTCTTCATCCTTGGTGACGATGGTGTTTTACAATGCATTGACTGACGTTTTGTCTTAGGATGGTATTGGAAGGTCCAATCGCATATTATCATTCCCTCTAAAACATCTGGGTTTCCTTTGCTTTGTTTCCAAAATTTCTCTACAAATTTTCTTTTGTTTTTCCTTTTCGATCAGGAGTCAGAAGTTTTGGGACAACTTTGGCACACACTTTTGTAATGTTCAAATTTTCATGCAGAATTTGCAGAACTGCCTCTTTATCAATGGAGGCCATTTCTACTGTCATTCTTATGCTGAGCTGTCGAACATTTTGAACAGTTTGTTCAATTTGTTGAATGTTTTCAGATGTTGGTGGAAGATGTTCAATCATCATCTTGGCAATCCTCTCTGCCTTCACGAAATATTTTGATCCATTCAAACACATGTGCACATGACATGCAGTGTTCCCTATACACCTCAGTTAGTGTGCGAGAAGATTTTGCAGCTATTTTGTTCAATTTCACTATAAATTTCAAGATAATGCATTGCTCAACTTTTAAGCTAATCATTCTCTCTTTCGCTTACCTTTACAAAAACACGTGAACATCACTCACTAGCTAGCAGTGAACTACAGACGTCACTTATTGGAAACTTATAGCAGATGTGCATGAATACCCAACCTTTAACACGTTAACACCTGGTGTGACTGTGAACCACGTGGTTTTATCTTCATAAGCACAGTCTCATTATTTCATAGCCATTGTGTATAACGCTGTGATAGACCACAGTTTTTCTGTTCCACTGGTTGTGCGTTCCATTGCCCAAGCCCTTCCACCCTGCAGTGATCACAGAATGTTTTGTGGGTAGCTTGCAAACCAAGAAAGCTGCTTTAAACACTTTAAAGCAGTAAACACACCTATTGTTGTTCGTCTCCTGCTTCCTGTATAAACCCTCTCTCAGTTCAGCATTGAAAAGAAAAACCAAAAGCAGTTTGGGCCTTCTGTTGGTTAAAAGATGAATATTGCAAATTTGTATCAAATCATTTCAAATTGTAAATATTGGGGTATACATATATATAGTATATATTTGGAGTCAGACAAAGGGATTACAGAGTTAGGAATGATGTGGTGAAAGAGCCACAGGCCGGACTTGAACCCATACCTAACCACTAGGCTATCTGTGCCTCACATTTATTCTTGTTTTATCATGGATAAATGCTGTAATGGGATTAAAATATTAAAAGATTGTCTTGTTACAGCATCAGCTCAAATAATATACATAAATGTATAAAATACAGAAATGCTACAACAAGCACTGATCATAAAATGATAATAAAGACAATCAAATCAAGGTGTTAGATATCAAAAAAGATAAAGCCAAAGGCATACTATCACTGACACAATCAGGGTCTATGAAGTGTAGTTTTTGCCTGTAGGCTGTATTTCTATTGTTAAAGGCACACAACACCCAAGAAACTGCAACACATTTTATCTATGAGGAAGAGAAGTAGTAAATCATTGAACTATTGGGAGAAGCTTTAGATTGAGATTTTGAACTGACAACGAGAAAAAAAAGTCTTTTTCAAAGAGGTGAAAAAGATTGGGGGTGAAACTAAGTGCAAAAATGTCTTCTTGTCTTTTAGTTTTACACCTGACATTTTCTGAAAGCACTCCAAAAATTCTTTGCAGATCATCATTTTCTCTCCATCAGCCTCTGTAAGGCAGTCACACATTTGCAGAGAGTTAATATCTCACTGGATGAAGAGATGACTCAAAGATACTATAGTAGCTTTTTAAACTCCTTTTTTCAATGTCTTCTTTGTGCAGAACGGTTTCACTCCACTTCACATCGCCTGCAAGAAGAACAGAGTGAAAGTGATGGAGCTGCTGCTTAAACATGGAGCGTCTATCCAGGCTGTCACTGAGGTACAACTCCACACTCAGACACATTCATTCTTTTCTAATGGCTCTTAATGCTTGGCACCAGAAGAGGTTTCTAACTGTGCTGGCTTTATCTGCTCTGCATTATTGTTTACTTCTGTTTACTCAAAGCTTTTTTTTATACATATTTATAATGATCATGTTTGTTTCTCTATAGTCTGGCCTGACGCCGATCCATGTTGCAGCCTTTATGGGCCATGAAAACATTGTTCATGCATTGATGCACCACGGAGCATCACCAAACACAACCAACGTAGTGAGTGCATTGTTTGCAGTGTTACATATTAGAGAGTTCAAGTGTGAAAACTTCCCTCTGATGACTATTTCTGTGTCACCCCCAGCGAGGTGAGACAGCCCTCCACATGGCAGCAAGGGCGGGCCAGGCAGACGTAGTCCGATACCTGCTCAAGAACGGAGCCAAGGTGGAGACAAAGTCCAAGGTTAGAACACCAGTCAAACCCTCTTTACCAGTCATTGTGTTGTGGACATAGAAAAAAAAACACAATGTCAAAAATGCTGGGCCAAAAGTCACTTTCATTCTCTCCTCAGGATGACCAGACAGCACTGCACATCTCCAGCCGGCTGGGCAAAGTCGACATTGTACAACAGCTGCTGCAGTGCGGCGCCTCTGCCAATGCTGCTACCACCTCAGGCTACACCCCTCTACACCTGGCTGCCCGGGAAGGACACCAGGATGTTGCTGCCATGTTACTGGAGAACGGAGCATCACTGTCCTCCTCCACTAAGGTTTGACACTTGTATTTATGAGCCCGACCCCCCCCCTTCCCCACCAATTACATCATATCAGAAGAAACCACATATTTTAAATACTTTTTATCCCCACTAGTAGGCATTATTTCCATATGAAATAACCTTCAGAAACATGATGTTTTGCCATCTTTATACATCAGAGTTTGTTGCTTCTGACATATGATAGAGAAGCATTCATAGTTTTCCACCTACATGGTTAAACCATGTTAAATGCTATTAAATAGCAGAGATGCATCCTTTTTGTAATGTTGCATTCAAATAGCAGTGGTGGACAAGTATTTAAGGATTTCTTCCATCTGATATCTTTTCTTGCATCGTTAACATCAATTTTTAGTAATGCTGGTCCTGCATGTGTCGAACTGCAAGGTCATAAAGAGAGGAAGAGCAGCCGTCATGGGGCTAGATCGAACATGTGTGTTCTGTGTTGCTGGGGGGCTTTCTTTGAAGGTGACCGTCTCTGAGTAGAACAGATTAATGAAGGGTAAACCCCCTGGTGCCACTGCTCTCTCTCTCTCTCTCTCATGTACACACACATGCAGCATCTTGTGGGACATCACCTCAGTAAGCTGTCCAATTAAATTATTTCATACTAATCTGGTTAAACTGCAGGATAGAAACTGATAATCATCCCATCTGTGATTTTTGCGAGTGAAATTTCACATTACAGTTCCCATGTTTAAAACACTTGACTCGTACCCCTGTATTAATCAACCTTTGTTTTGCAATATAAACGGTGTGAAAAACTGACAAGAACCAATCACACAATTGAGGTCATGCGTTTCGAAGCGTGGAATGGAAATCTGTGGGAGTCCCACATTCCTCTGGAAAAAATGACCTCATGTCTTAAAATATCTCCAAATACACACAGGAAGGAAGCAAAGATTAACATGATCACATTATTGAACTAAATATAGATCTGGCATACATGAGGAAAAATGTTCTCTCTCTTAGGGTTTCACACACCTAAAAAATGGTCTCTAACTTATATGGTCCATTAGCATGTTACTTCCATCCATTATCTATGCCGCTTATCCTGTTTTGGGGCCTTGGGGGCTGGAGCCTATTCTAGATGTCATTGGACAAGAGGCAGGGTACACCCTGGACTGGTCACCAGTTAATTGCAGGGCTGATATATAGAGACAGACAACAAGGCATACTCACACTCACACCTACAGCCAATTTAGAGTCACCGATTAAGCTAACGAGCATGTCTTTGGTGGTAGGAGGAAGCCAGAGTGCCAAGAACCCATGCGTGCACAGGGAGAACATGCAAACTCTGAAAAGAAAGGTCCTGACCGGGGAAGTGAACTAGGAAACTTCTTGCTGTGAGGCAACAGCGCTAACTTGATACCTAGACAACGATAGTACTTATGTACAAGTAGGGGTGGGAATCACAGGGTAATTCATTATTTTGACATTGGGTTCTTAAGTAAGAATAATATTACAAAACACTGATTCTGAGATAAGTGCTAATTGCCAGACAAACATATGATTATTACTGTATCAAAAACACAACAAATTTGATTGAAGTCTTAGAAAAAAAGGTACGCCATAATTTCTTGAATGACAATTTCACTTTGAATATTACTTCAGCGTGTTTATTAACCGTCCTAAACCTTTGTTGTCCACCACTGAAAACGCTGTAGGTCTCTGGCAATACATTCATCGATACACCTTGTGATCTGCTGAGCTCTTGTGCTGTTGTGGGGAAGTGGGAGTGTGAACGCTTCCTTAAGAGTCTTTTGGCCTGGTCGGATTCTGCTTCTCGCATCTTCATGAATTTTTTGGGGGGTGGTGATTTATCAAGTTGCCCCTCATTTTACTCGTATTCCCCATCAAGTGTGTCACCACAGTCTGGCAGTGTCTGCATATTGTTTTTGTTTGTCCGTCACATTTTCTCCTTTCTCATTTGTTGACACCGGAAACCAAAATGCTTCCATACGTCAGATTTAAAAACTGCTGGACCCTCCACAATCTCTAAAACTCTGCCACTTTGTTCTATCTTGCCACTCTTAGCCTCCACTATTTTCACGCTCTTAGATCAAGTCAATGAGTGGAGCAAAAAGGATGATGGGTAGGCAAGGGTTGATGGTAACGGTAGTTCCCATTTCCCTTTGCTCTGTTCCTGTAAAAAACGGCACTTTTTGCCCTGAAGACCTTTTGTTTGAAACCTAAACATGTCTATGATGGTTTTGAGACGGTTCTGTTGCTGCAGTATTTATGATACCATTAAATCACTGGTGAGGACTTATTACAAGTGAGTCAAATCTGTTAAGATGACTGTATTATTTTAGTTAAAATATTCGTATTTGGTACTGGCTTAGAATTGTATCATTTTTGTCGGGGCACTTTTTAATTGCTGTGCAAGTATTTTTCCCAGATCTGTTCAAGGGCCCTTAAATTTTCAAATGAACATTCACATACATGTAAATGTTCTCCAAAGGAAAAGAATGAACTGTAAACCTTATTTTCTGCTAATAATCCCTAATAATGCATATTATTCTGATGAGCCCCTCACTAACGTGAGAAACTATGTTGTCATGAAAAAGAGCTTGACCCCAGACCAGCAGAGGCTAACCTTAAAAAACATAAATATCCTCTTCCTGTTTAAATACCAATGTCTTTTCTGTCCTCTCTCTCAGTCTTCCCACTGTCTATTTTTGATGTTTTGTGTGTGTTTGTGTTTAACAGAAAGGGTTCAGCCCCCTGCATGTGGCAGCAAAGTACGGCAAGATGGAGGTAGCCAGCCTCCTCCTACAGAAAAGGGCTTCGCCTGATGCTGCTGGAAAGGTGAGAGGTCTTGCCTGGCGCACTGCACACTGAAGTTAGTCTTGGCTAAAGCTTGAGGCTGTTTTTAGAAGTGTTGCTGCTGGAAATCAATAGTTGTCTAAGGATGGAGAGGCCAGGCACAAAAGAGAATCTACATATTAGGCAGGAGATGACATGGTATTATTTGCAGAGAAAAATGTAGGCAACAAAGCAGGGTGGGTCAGTCTTTATACTGGGGTGACAAAAGTGGTACATTTACTTATTCAGGGGTGGCATGAAGTTTGTTCACACTTATGAATACACACGTTTGAAAGACTAGCATTTATTTACTGTTTCTGTCCTCTTTGGTCATATCTACTTAAACCTAAAACATTAAAGTATCATACAGATGTTGTGTTTCTGTGTGTATTTTTCAACTTTGAAAAGTTACTCAACAAAATCACAATTTATAAATCTACTTCACATACTCTTTAAGGTCTCAAACTAAAGATTTATGTTCAAAGTCACAATTTTTTTTATCTCTTTTAAGGATTATTTTTGGGCTTTTTGCCTTTAATAAAGAGGACAGCTGAAGAGAGACAGGAGTTATGGGTAATGAGAGTGGGGGAAGATATGCACCAAACTTTAAGCAAGACTAAGAATCGATGCCACACTCAGTGTGTTGAGGACTCCAGCCTCAGCATATGGGTGCCTGCTCTACCAACTGATCTAAACCAGTGCCCAAAGTCACAGATCATGTCAGAAAGATCAGAGCTGTAGTTTTAATTTTCCTCCAAGTTGGCATAAAAGATAAGCACAAGTGAAAGTGTTGAACACAGGGAAAAGGATTATGACCAGCAATGTGTAGAAGATAATCTCTTGTTTTTCAAAGTACAAGGACTCTAGAGGAAATTACACATAGCTCTGTTGTTAGCCTTTTTAATTCTGGGTTTAAGTCAACTTTTCTGGTGAGATCTTGCCAACAAACAACTAAAATTTTGGAACTCTTTCAGATTTTGTGATCATTAATCACCCTGTAGCTCTTTCTGTCTCTTCACTTCATCCAACCTTTCTTCTCGAGAGTAAACATGACACTTTAGGAGTTTTATTTTTCTAGCAGCAGCTGGACATGGGGGCGGTGGTGGGGGTTACGTGGGGGAGTGTCAGGATTAGGACTGATCCGGGACAACACAACAAACAACTGCTTGTCCTGTTGTTGAAGCTTTCGGGGTACATTTGCATTTATTCCCCATGATGACTTACCTCCTCCACATGTTCCTTTGTAGACAACATTTGTACGCACATGCTCTTATTCAGGCCCACTGACACTGATTTGGGTGTTAGCTAGCTGTGTGTGCCACCATCTGAGAGCATTTAAGTTAATGACAGTCAGGTATGATAATGACGATTCCACTCTGGTAATGTTGAGCTCAAATAAGTCCCTTTGTTAGTGAGTCAGAACACTAAGAAGAAAACATTTTATTGCAGAGCTTTTGTTGCAGTTAAATCATAATCATTTTCTTTCAAGATGAGACAAAGGACTTATTAGATTCTTATCACTATCTTACCAAAAATGCCTGATTAGAATTACTAAAAATATTGTGTTGGCCAAACAACATGCTTAAACAGCTCTTGGGGATTTCATAACATTCTCTGCCATATTACTCTGAATAAATGGAAGTGTTTGTTTCATGCATGGGAAATTCCAGTGGCCTGTTGGTAACTCAGTCCTGCTTGTTTAGTCATAACAGAGATCTTTAAATCAGAACAATAACATCATGTTGCTACTGCTGTTGCTAATGCTGTATTTATCCAACTTCTCATAATAATGAAGCTCTTAATTAATTCATATTATTTCTTGATGTTATAATCAAAGAAAACAGTGGAACTGAACTCATTTTCATCTGTAAAAGATGAGGATATAAATACGTTTGATCATGTCTTTCCTGCATTCTCGCAACTTTGCACACTCTTAAAAAAGATTACATTTAATTGAATCTTATTTTTGAATAGTTTTATTCACTTTCATAGTAAATGTTCATTTCCAGTCAGATTCACTGTTGCATAAGCATACTTTGCCCAGGGTTCCTGCAGATCATTAATAATAGTTTTAAAAAGTCTTAAATTGGATTTTATATATTTAAGGCCATAAAAAACCTTTAAAGGTCTCATTTTGACTAGTGAGTGGTCTTATTCAATTCTAATCATTCTTTTTTGAGTTTATGCTTTTTGCATGTGCTATAATAATATCGTTATGCTGTATGATGATAGAAAGAGGCATTTATTTGGTCAAAAACCATCAAATTTGGATGTTTGCGGGGAAGAAAAATCTATATCACTTGATACTTAATTTTAAAGAGAATCAAACTGGATAATTCAGCTCTGTCAGGTGTACTGGCCTTTTTTCCCTGGCTGTTACAGGTCTGTAATGCAGTCTTATCTTGTTTTATCTTGAAACTCTCGAGCCTTCTATAATACATTTATGTTGACTGACAGACAGAGCATTTATCATCTCCAAAGAAGACATTAGATTGTAGTTGAAGCTTATGACATTTTACAGGGCATAAATGCAAAAGCTTAACTTGAAGCAACATGATGCAAATGGACTATTAAGGTGATCTGGGGCAAAATATAGACAAATAGTATACCTAAAGTTGAGGTAATTTGTGCCAAAGCAAGCACAACATTGTGTTACAATGAATGCATGCATGTAGTCAGGAGGAATAGAATATCTGTGCATCAAGATCAATAAGGATGTATATAATTTATGTGCAAATTTCACAGTATAAAATAGGTAAGGCACTGGAAACACACAGCATAAAAATGGTGTTTTTGCATTTTGGTGCATATTAAAGATCCTTGACGGTCACCTTGCATTTTTATGCTCTTCTTGATATGTCTTTATGGTTGCTTATTGTGTAAGTTGTGCTAGATTTTATGAATGTATTTTAGGTATTTCAAGTTGCACTGAGCTGAATGTTTGTTTTGTACAAGGCTAATATCCCTTCGGGGACATAAAAGTAGATCTAATGTAGTCTAAAGTGATGGATGTTTATGAAGGGTCAGTGGAGCACTCTATATATTGTTCTTTTTGTTCAAGGGAATGTATAAAATCTAAAAGCAACTGGTGCCCAGTTTTGTATTCCAGACACATTTGATGAACCAGTGAAGAACTGCTCTACTCTATCTCTGTCCCCCTGACTTTTTTTGTCTTCAGTATTTCAGCATGAAGTTGATGTGCTTAACTGTTTCTTGTACTAACTAGCTTCCTTCCATCATTTTATGGTACATTTCCCATCATGTCTTTACATTGCCCTGTTTCTTTCATTCTACTTATCTCTGGGATTGTGCTCGTGCTTGTTCACTGATCTTCTAACCTGGTGATGTGTTGCATGCTTGTGTGTCTGCGGATGTTTGTGTACTTGTGTGTATGTGCCGGTGTGGGTGTTTCAGAGCGGGCTAACTCCACTGCATGTAGCCGCTCACTACGATAATCAGAGGGTGGCTCTGCTGCTGCTGGATCAGGGAGCTTCCCCACATGCTGCCGCCAAGGTATCCACACAAAAACACATGTGCATATGATAAACTCACCTAGCTTTGTGTCATCTCAGGCCATTATTAATCCTTTTGTGATGTACGTGTGCTGGAGATCTAATGTTCATCCATTTTTCTCCCATAACATCTGGTCTAGTCTTTGATGTTGTGAGTGATTGTGCAGCTTTTTCTCTGAGCTCCAAAAACCTTTGAAATCAGATTTCCAGACAAGATTTAGCTATAACTTTCAGCTTTGTTTCTACTGACTGGTTTGTTTAATGCTGCATTTTATAATTTGTTATAAAAGTAAAGAACTCATGTTAATGGGCTGCTTCTGTTTTTAGTGATGGTGTAAACTATTCCAGCAAATGGAAACCAATTACAGACAGGAGAAATGGTCCATTTTTTAAGAGATGAAAAGCAAAGAAAATCTGACATCACAAAAGTGTAAATTTTTGTGTTAAAAAGTTATAAAATTAAAAAAAATATTGATTATGAGCTGAAACGGTCAAAATTATGAGCTAAAAAAACAAAGTTTTAAGACAGGAAGTCAGGATTATAAGCTATGTTGTCAAATTATGGGGGAAAAGGAAAGATTTGTGAGCATTTACATTAAAAGTGAGATATAAATTGAAATAATCAGTTAAAAAAAGTCACAGTCAGCCATAACAGGATTTCAGACTTAAAAGGTCAAAAGTTTGGGAATAACTTCAAGGAACAGTCAAAGTTAGATTTGGCTTTTGAATCTTTATACTCATATTTTTTTCTTGTAATTTCAATTCTTGCTCATGATTTTGACTTTCTATCTCACAATTATGAATGTCAATCCTATAACTTTGGCTTTTTATCTGATAACTTAAAAGTGTCTTACTGTATCATCAGTGCTTAGTTTACATATGTTTTTCTTTTTTACTGGTGGCAGTCCCCACTGCTCTGAACCAGAATTTTTTTTATAGTCTAGGAATTGTAAATATTGTGTATTAGGCAAGCAAAAGAAGGGCCCTTTGATCGCTGTGCTTGTTGAAATGTTCAACACCCACAAACATATGGCCAGTGACATATCGTTCAGTTGTGGCCTGTCTCCTCCTCCGTTTTGGTAGTTTGTCAAGACCACAGAGCAAGTTTGATCTAAAAAAGCAGAACTAGCAAAGAAAACATGACAGGAAGTGCCTGGTTCTTGTTGAAGTGACACTCAAGACGGACGTCCAGTGTGAGGAGACCGAAGCTTGTAAAGCAAATCTATCCTTGCTAGCTGCCTTCCCGTTTTCTGCTCTGGCTCTCTTTCTTAATCTGTATCTGTCTCTATTTATTCCTTCACTTTGCCTCCCTCCTTCCCACACTCTTAGTCATCCCTTCCTGGCTCTGTTTCTTTCTTCCTCTACTGCTATAAATTTGCTTTTTATTTGGCTGCTGTTTGGCCTAATTTTGGTGCTTTTGGTGAGTGATGATTCTGTGAGCTGGAGGACATGTCTAGCATTGTTTGCACTTAAAAAAACTGGCAGTCTTTGATCGTAGAGCTGGGGAAAAAATGGTGTATGTATTATATCTTAGACAGGATGCTTCCAAATTGTGATGTAAAAAATATTACATGATCAAAATTTGATTAAACGAGGCAGTCAAGTTAGCCAGCTTCCTCAAACTCCCTCCTGTGGGCCTCAAGGTTGCCCTGAGAGTCTTTTAAAGCCCACCTGCAGCTCACAGCACCAACAGTGGGGCTCTTAAACAGGAAGTGTATTTAAATTCAGTCTTTGGTTAACCCTCATGTCCGCTCCATGGTGACCAAAGTTAGGAATGTGAGGATGTTCATTGTAAGCCGTCTGTATAGGACTGTTTATATGTTCAGACAGTTATGGCGCATTTTTTTTCTGGGGTTTCCGACGTTCACTCAGAAGTACAATTTACTCCACAGAGCCAGAATTAGAGTCTATCATTAAGATATTGTAAACCTATTTAACTTTTCTCGTGTCAGGAGAAGTGGTGATACAGACCTTAACAATAAGTCTGAAGTAAAGGACATGAAAAATTTTTGGCACTCAACTACAGTCAGAGAATTGACCTCATTTTGGTAAAATCTCCAATTCTCAGCCTCTTTGTGCGGATAATTTTCTTTCTTGAAGCACTTTGCTTAGATTCATGTCAGGTTCTTGATTCATGATCAGAAAGACAACTGTATTTCTTGTTTTGTTTTTTTTTTATCAGGTCTGTTGTCTACAAGAAAAATGACAGATTTTTCAGTTTCTGGCTATCTTACATCCTGATCTTACATACATTTGAACATACCAGGAGAACATTTCATATTGATCTTGAATAGGCTAAAGTGGTAGCACTTTATTTTAGCAAGCCCTAATTACCTAGTAATTTTAGAATAATAAGTTTAGTTATCTAGTAACTTTTCAAGAATAAGGTGGTAATTACCAAGTGATAGGTTGGCATTTTACCAAGTATTAACTTGGTAATATTAGGAAAGTATTTACCTAGTAATAATGTATTGATTATCAAGTAATTCCTCAATGTAGTTACTGCCATATTCTTGAGAGATAACAAGTTAATCATATGAAATTACTAGGTAATTAGGGCACACTTTAAAAAAGTGTTGTGGTTAAATCATATTTGAAGCAACGCCTCAAAAAAATCTTCCCAGATACATGCCAAGCTTGACAAAACTATTTTCAGTTTAATAAAATAGATGACATAATAGACTAATCAAGAGATATAAAACTAAATATTTAATATTTGGAAATCAGAAAAATAATACTAAAGTAAAAGTTATGATAGAGGATACTGAGATCGAACGAGTTTATGAGAATAAGTTCTTAGGAGTTGACATTGATCACAAACTATGTTGGAAACCTCATGTTAATTGCATTAAAACTAGAATATCAAAGTCAATCGCTATGTTGTATAAAACTAAAGATGTTCTTAATTTAACTTCATTGCACATGTTGTGTTGTTCTTTCATACTTCATACATTACTTACTGTGTGGAAGTTTGGGGAAGAACATATAAAACAAACACAGAGCCTATTTTTTTGCTTCAAAAGAAAGTGATCAGGATCATAAACAGAGCAGATTATCGAGAACCAACAAACAAATTATTTATAAATTATTTCTAAATCTACAGGCTCTCAAATTTTGTGAACTTGTAAATTTGAGAATAGCCTCACTGATGTACAAAGAATACAGTAAGATGTTACCAGACTGTATCCAGAGGTTGTTTAGATTAGAGAGTGTGAGTATGAACTGAGAGGGAGTTGTATGCTCATAAATACAAAAAGCAGAACTAATGTTAAACTAAGATGTGTTTCAGTTTATGGAGTCAGTCTGTGGAATGGATTAGACACAGAAATAAAAGAATGTCAAACATGCAGTAGGTTTATAAAATTATTTAAAACAAAAGATGGTTGTAAAGTACAAAACTTGGGTATGAACACATAATGTGTCTGAGATTTTGGATTTGAAATATTTAATTATATTTATCTTATTGTTTATATAAATCTAAAGGAAGCTGAGTAAAAGATGAATTTGAAAAGGGTAGGTGAAATAAGCAAAGGCTTCAGCCTACACCTTTTCAGTCCTGTTTTGTTATTTCTTTCTACTGATTGTTTGGTGTTAATGCAGAAATAGTATTAACTTAATGTTTGTTCACTTGTAAATTTTTCACTCCACCAGTGTAATTGAGTCTACATGTTTAAAGTGACCAAAATAAACTAAACTAAACTAAAACCGTGAAAATGTTCAGTCAAACTTATTAACCCCTTTTATGTCTTTATCCTGCCCCAGAATGGCTACACACCACTCCACATTGCTGCCAAAAAGAACCAAATGGACATTGGGACCACATTGCTGGAGTACGGCGCAGACACAAACGCTGTGACGCGGCAAGGCATCAGCCCTATACACCTGGCAGCACAGGAGGGCAGCGTGGACCTGGTATCACTGCTGCTGACCAAGAACGCCAACGTCAATGTGTGCAATAAGGTAAAAGCATATCCCAGCAGTATGCTCATTTTGAAACAAGTGCTAATAGAAGTATAATCTCTCACACAGGTAGATAAGCTTTAAACACGAACACAGATGACCATTTTTAGACTGAAAATAAACATTTCTCATTAATTTCACAACTAGCTGAATGCACTAAAATGAGTCTCTTAAAATGATTTTGTAGCGTCTTGTTAACCAGTAAATCATGTTTTAGTCTGCCTTTGAATGTCATCCATTAATTTTGAATGTGCTGCAGCTGTTGGGGAACCAAATAAACCAAAAGCTAGAGGGGTTATGCACTGCATTAGTACCAACAGTAAAGAATAGAGATTCTTTTTTAAAATATGTTCAGAGCTTTAAAACTTTTCTTGTTTTTCAACATAGTTTTCAACATAAAGCCATTTAGCTGCTTGCTAATACACTATTTGGACAAAAGTATTTGGCCACATCTGTAAATTATTGAATTCTGCTGTTTCAATCAGACCTGTTGTCACAGGTTATAAAATCAAGCACCTAGCCATGCAGTCTCTCTTTGCAAACATTTGTGTTACAAAGTGGGTCGTTCTGAAGTACTCAGTGACTTCAAGTGTGGTACTACATTTGCAATAAGATGGTTCATGAAATTTTATCCCTGCTGGATAATAGTACTGGTATATCAGAAAGCGAAAGTGTTTAGGAACAACAGCATCTCAGTCACAAAGCGTAATACCACATAAAGTCACAGAGCATGGTCAACGACTGCTTAGGTGCATGGTGCTTAAAATTCATCAACGCTCTGCTAATTCCAATGCTTAACAGTTCTGAACTTCCAGGGGCATTAACATAAGAACAAAGACTGTGCAGCATAGCCTCATGAAATGGGTTTCTGTGGCCAAGCAGCTACATGCAAGCCTCACATCACCAAGTCCAATGCCAAGCATTGGATGTAGTGTTGTAAAGCACACCAACACAGCTGTTAGAGATGCAAAAGGGGGACTAACTCCATATTAAAGAACTTGTAATTCAGTAGAGTGTCGTTACAGTTCCTGTTGGTGTAATGGTCAGACGGCCAAACACTTTTGTCCATATAATGTATTTGAGCAAGGTCAAGGAGGAGATCCACAGTGACCATCTGAAAGGGGGCATGTTGCACTTAAGTGGAGGTGATCACGCTTCTGTCAGTAACTCCCACTGTGCATGTGAACTAGTCCAGTTAAATATCCTTATAGAGTAACCACTGAAACTTGACTTAATGCATATAAACACACTGAGTGTTTTTAAGGGCTGTTATAACATTTTTTTGTTTCTGTTTGTCCTTTCTGCAATGACAGAGCGGACTTACACCTCTCCACCTTGCAGCTCAGGAGGACAAAATCAATGTCGCAGAAGTCCTTCTCAATCACGGGGCTGATGTCAACCCTCAAACAAAGGTAGAGCTTTGCAAATAACACACACATACTGTAAGTAAACACAGATAAAGGTCTTTTTCTATTGCTGTCTTTGATGCATAACCTCATATTCACAGACTTTTCTGCTAGCTTTGGTGCCATCCTCTATCACAACTAGATTTTCCTGTTCAGTTTCAGTGAAAACACACACACACACACTCACTGACACACTTTTAAGCACAAGCACATGTGTATGCAGTCATCTAAGCTGCTACATTATTTAAGGGTTGATACTTGAGTTGAAGGTGTTTATGTCTTTATGAATGCAAAGCACACCGTGCAGTGAAACACACGAATGATCATGCACATGTACAGATATTCAGTCCCACTCTGACAGTTAACACTCAAACACTTACACAGGCCTCATAACAGGCTGCTCACGTTCACTGAAACAAAGACGCTGCAGCTGAAGGTTGGACTAACACAAGGTTATGTTGTGAGTGTGTGTGTTTGTGAGTGTATTTGTGCTGACAGGACAGTTGTTTACAGCGAATAGGTTATACACTCACTGATCTAATCCATTACTATTATGCATTACGTTCATTATTCAACAAGGACATGAAATATGATACAGTCCTGACTTAATATTAATAACTAGAATAGCATGCTAGAGGAGGAGGCAGTTGTTTATTTACCAAGTAAACAGTTTGGCTGAAATCCCTGTACAGTGCCTATAAAAAGTATTCACCCCCTTAAATGTTTTACCCTTTTATTGATTATCTAAATCAGTCATGATCAATATAATTACGCATTTTTGACAAAAAACAAGGCAAGACAAAACCTTCACGTCAATGTGGAAACAGATTTCTACAAAGTTATGTCAGTTCAATAAAAATATGTAATGTAAAATTAGTGACTGCAGAAATATTTACCCCCTTTTAAGTCAGTTTTTAGTAGAAGCACCTTTCCCTGCAATCACAGTACTGAGTCTGTGCAGATAGGTCTTACTCAGGTTTTCACATCTGGACACTGCAATTTTACTCCACTCTTCTTTTCAAAACTGCTCAAGCTCTGTCAGGTTGCATGGGGATCGGGTGTGAAAAGCTCTTTTTAGGTCCAGCGACAAATTCTCTTTTGGGTTGAGGTCTTGGCTTTGACACCATGTTGACTTTAAACCATTTCTGTGTAGCTTTTGCTATATACTTTAGGCCACTGTCTCACTGAAAAAAAAAAGTCTTCTCCCAAGCCCTGGTTCTCTTGCAGACTGAATAACATTGTCCTCCAGGATGTTCGTATATTTTGCCACATTTACTTTATTCTCCGCCTTTACAAGCCTTCTAGGGCTGGCTGCTGAGAAGTATCCCCACAGCACGATGCTGCCACCAACAAAACTTTCGGCATCTAGAAGAAATTTGATATTAGTTTTCATCAACAGTGACTTTCTCTTTGCCTCTCTCTCATAAAGCTTTGACTGGTGAAGAACCCAGGCAATGGTTATGGTATGCAGAGTCTCTCCCATCACTTTAAAGGGGGTTATGCAGTCACTTATTTTACGTTACATATTTTTATTTAATTGGCATTACTTTGTGTAAATCTGTTTTTACTTTGATATAAAAGGGTTTTTTTGTAGAGGTTTTTTGTAGAACATTTTTGCCAAATTATATTGGCCATGATTAATTTATAAAACTAATAAAAGGGCAAAACATCCAAAGAGGTGATTATTTTTACAGGCACTGCACAATGCACTTAATGAAATAAACATTAAGCTCTCCCAGAATCCCTTTAGACATTTAGATGTCAGACCAAACTATGCCCCCTCTTATTTTTATTTTCTTGCATTGTGATGAATGTGTCTCTTTCTCTGTCTACTTTCCTCCACGCAGATGGGTTACACACCACTGCACGTGGCCTGTCACTATGGCAACACAAAGATGGCAAACTTCCTGCTGCAGAATCATGCCAGGATAAACGGCAAAACAAGGGTAAATAAGCACATGTTCACTCACAGTGGCGCTTTCAGCCACCTACACACACGTGCGCAGTCTTTTTTTTTTTATTTTCTCTTTATTTCCCTTTTGCTTCAAACTTTCTACAAAAAGAAATTAATATTTCCTTTTTTCCCATCTGTCTAGAATGGGTACACTCCTCTACACCAGGCAGCTCAGCAGGGCCACACCCACATCATCAACCTGCTGCTTCAGCACGGGGCCTCAGCCAACGAGCTCACTGTGGTCAGCACACAAACATACTGGCACAGACACAGACGCACATTGACACTCCAGCAGAGCAGAAGCTTGATGACATACTGAATGCTCTTTTGTGTGTGTTTTTTCTGTTTGCTTCCCGACCGTGAATAACTTCCTGTTGGCGGTCAGAATGGGAACACTGCCCTGTCCGTCGCCTGCCGTCTCGGGTACATCTCTGTGGTGGACACTCTGAGGCCGATGACGGATGAAAATCTGACCACCATGGTGAGACGATGCACTCATGTCAGCTGCATCTCATATGATTGCAAACGATCTGTACTGGATAAAAAGAAACTACACAATCATTTTAGTCTAAGGAAAGCTTTCTATCACTTGTAGCATTTTTACACATGCAAAAACATCCTGAACATTTCCAAAGAAATTAGGGTGAGCTTCATCTGTGAACACAAACATTTCCCAGACTTTGTTAGTTGGACACCTTGTAAAATTTCTGCATGAAGAAGGGTGAATGGAGCAGGAAGATTTAGCTCAAAGGAGGGAAATCTACGACTTTACCAGTACATTAAGTACATGTAGCATTAAAGCTACTGTGACAGCATTTCAGTTTGTGTAATTTTTGCCTCCTCCTGAGGTATGCATAAGTGGTATGTTTTTAACATAAAATCTTAGCCTGCTTTCTTAACACTTAAATGTTTTACTTTTCATCAATAATTTACAGCTGTTTTTCCACATGCAATTCCTAAAAATTTTCTGGAAATTTTCAGACCCAGTGCCCCTGAAATCCTCCTGAGTTGACAGAAGATTATTCCTGTCAAACAAGAAGAGGGGAGGGGTCAGAGGAGGCAAACATATGATAATGAGTCAATGCTATGTGTAGTTTAACATATGCACAGTATCAAACAGGAAGAAGAAGAATATAATGGAAACATAATCGAGCAGTTTAATATCATGCATGGAGATTGCAGCAGTTATTTGACATATAGTCCACGAAAGTAATACTCAACCCCTGGCTCTTGCACATGCAGCTTTTTTTGTGACCAGAGTTTTTTTTAAGGCAAACCTGAGGAAAAAATAAAAATAAAAGAAAGAAGTTAAACAGTGTCACCAAAAATAAATCATTGCAGATCATATCAATGAATTTGTTTCCCACAAATAGACAATAGGTTTTTTTGCCAAATGCAATTGTCAAACTTTTTTTATGCATTTCAGCATATTTAACATGCAAGAGAGAGAAAGATAATGAACAGTGAGAAGTTTTGCGGTGGGTCTCCTCAGTGAGTTCACTGATTTAGGTGTGCTGTCTTCTGTAAAACAGAAGCTTTTTTAGCCCCGGTTTTAATCATTTTCTTCAGCTGTTCCTGACGATGCTCTCGCACGCTTGAATTTTATAATGACCACTGTGATACATGTCATCATCAATGAGCCTCCACATACATGGATCACATGCTGTGATGACAGAGTATTGAGTGAAACATCCAAATGCATGCATTTTATTTGATCTTTAATGTGCAACTGATAAATACTGTCAAAAGCAGAAAGAAAAAAGCAAAGCTACAAAATGAGGTGTGGTGGAACACGACCATGTGTGTAGGAGAGCTGCAGCTGTGTGTGTCTAGGGGCACTTTTAGTCATTTTGAAGCTGTGGGCAAATACCAGTATGAGGCCCTCCCCATTTAGCTTAGAGCAATAGCAGTGAGAAAGCCACAGTACATATGCAGTGTCGATGAAAATAAAGATATGTATGTGGTCATTACTGGTGCACTATTAGCTCTTCTGGCATGAACAAAACATTCTTATTTATTGCATACCATTTTACCACATAGTAATCCTCAGTTTCATTGTTTAAATTTGTCCATTGGTCTACCTTTTTGTAATTAGCTTGGTATGAATACATTTTAGGGCTTTTAGTGTTTGGACATTGCAAGCAAGCAAGTAACTTTATTTACTGAGCACATTTCATTACAGGAAAGCTCAATATGCTTTACATTGAGGGTTTAAAAAAAAATCAACAATTATTTCCACAATAATAAAAACACTTTAAGAAAGCTTGTGATCAAACACAAGACATTAAAATTAAACAGTGGGAAGCATAAAATAGAAAGGAAAAGGGCATACAACCACACAAGGATCCCATAGACACACACACAGAGAAATGATTCATGTGCTTTGGAGAGCAGATGGGCTTTTAGTTTAGTTTAAAAAAGACACAGTAGTGATAGACCTCAAGTCTGCAGAGAATTTGCTGCAAGGCCCCCTCACCAGGCTTCGATCTGATTCTAGGTATGGCTGACAGACCTTCACATGACAACCCCTCAGGTCGGGTTGGGTTATAAACTGTGAGCAGGTCAGCCGTTGAGAGCTTTATGCTGTTTAGGCTAAGAGTCCTCCCCTCCTCAGGGACTGCTTTCATTAATCAAAATCTATGTTGATGCTATTCAGTCACACTTGGCAGCTCAGCTTATTCACATTCAAAATCATCTGAAACATTGATTGTTTAAGGCAGTTTCTGGGGCATGCTTTAACTCACTTGTCTGACACCTATCCTGCAGCAATTTTCCAGGCACTGAAAAAAGAAATACATGAAGAATCAGTATTGTCACTGATAAACGTGTTTGCTTTAGTAGATCATGAACTGGCAATACAGTTCATTTCAATCTATTTCATAACCTGTTAGACCTTACAACCTAACAAGAAGTTTAAATTCTGAAAGTAAGAACGGTATATATCGTCAAAGTGGCAATCTGTGTGAATGTCAAAGTAAGCCACTAAAGAGCTGTAGGCAGAGTTCTTTAGGTCTGACACAAATGACAGGAGATGTAATCCAGTTTTAAACAGGTTTAACAAAAAAGCTGAAAAATACACCATTACACGGTAGAAAAACTATGTGCTCCACTTCATGGCACGCAATGTCATTCAGTCTTTTAAAGCATTGGTTCCAAACCTGCAGTCTGGGACCCTTGTGGGGGGGGGGGGTAAAATCTAGAATCATGATAAAACACTTAGGAATAGTTCATGCAAACGTCTTTTGCTGATGATACTTGTGATTTAGGCTCTTTTGTTTGACTTTAAATGATAAAATGAATCAAATTAATTTGTCTATTTGACAGCGTTATGTCAGTTTTTAACGCGGTTCCTGGGGGGCCTCTGCTCTTCTTAGATATGAATAAGGGGGCTCAGCAGAGGAAGGTAGGGATCTGTTGTTTTAAAGGGATCATGTATATGACAAACAAAACTCAGAGATGCATTTGAAACATGCATTTGCTCCAATAAGTCTAACACTTAACAAATTTTATGAGCAATAAAATTTAAAGGATTTATAAATTAACCTGTAGTTTCAAATTGTGGATCTTACAATACTTATAAAAAATATTCCTTATAACAGATTAGCTTGCTCGACCTCAATAACAAGCCTTATGACATTGTCTTATACAACATTTTCCATATTTTGTTGCAGTGTTATTATTATTTTTTAATTCAATTCTTAGTTTCCTCGGCAGATTTCTATTTTTCTTTACGTTTTTACTGTCTGAACATCAATTTAAAACTGGCTGGAGCAAACATATTGATCTCCCTGAACCTTTCATCACTTTTACTGAATAGTAACTCCAGGGTGTTTCCCATGCATCTGCCAAGTAATACCTTTGATCACAATTTCCACTTGTTGGTGAACCCAAGAGTCTTTTAAAAAAAAAACTACTAAAATGCTTTGTGATCGGGAACTAAAATTGATTGGATAACTGTAGACGTAAATAGTATAAAAATGATGTTCAATTTGGTGGATTTCTGCACAACAGTTGTTACTGCAGATCTTTTTTATTCCTTAGCAAAGTTCTGCAGTAATGTACAGCACTCATTGCTTTAGGACTAAAATCAATAAAACCCCTAGTGCTCTATATTTTGCAGAATTAGTTGTTTAACTGAATCCTTCAGTCAAAACTTGGTCAGTCATCCAGCAGTGTGCTGTGGCACAGTCAGTGTGTGAATCCTGAAAATTAGCCTGCAAGTAAGTCAGTGAGACTCGCTGTGTCACATGCGTGAGGTTATCCTGATTAAGAGCAAGAGTGAGGGCTTAGATCGGGGCTTAAGGTTTCTCCTCAAATAGCCCAGGTCACTACAGCGGTGTGATCCACACACGTGTGCCAGAGAAAGAGGAGGACTGAGGAAGGTGTGAAAGCTGAAATGAGAGAGGCAGTGTGATGATGAAGAAGTGACAGCAGTGTGAGGAGGGACAGTGAGTGAAGAGGCGGACAGAGAGGTCACTCAGGATCCTGCACAATCAGCAGCAAAGTGTATTAGTCAGTACTGTCTCTAACTCAAAGATCAAGGTTGTTCCTCTCACACCTCTGTGTGATTGATCTTTTATTCACTGTATGGAGGCATTTGTTGTTTTTTTAATGTCTCTATGAAACCTGCAGCCTGTAGGACCTCTGCTGGTCAGTTATGACGAGACCTTCAAACACCTCATTGTATCATTTCTTCTTTCAGTGACAGAGTCAAGGAGAAAATTCAGTTATATGCCAAAATTAGGAAATATATGTGAAACTCACACTGACATTGGAATGTAAATGGCGAGCTTCATAATCACAAAGGTGGTTGTGTCAAACTTTTTAAGCTGTAGTTGATGTAAGATGTTGAAAATGTTTGAAATTTACTCAAAAATTGTATTACTGCAAATAGTTGCAGCTCTTAAACTGTCATTTTCCTTAGTTCTTAATTTTCTTGCCCTTTAAATCATTTTAAACCCCACAAAGTTTCTCAAAATCTAGACTGGGCTCCACAGGCATACAGTACTTCTTACGGGCTTATTTGTAATGTTCAGCATGACAAGACACACCCTGTTTGACACCATGCTGAAGTGATCTTTAGATGGATAATTAAATGAAAGGACTATAACGTCCTATATCCTAGGGCTGAATGATTTTGTGAAATAATCTTATTGCAATTTGTTTCCCTAATAGTGCTATTGGGATTTAATAGGGTTATTTTAACAAACAAGTAATTCTGAATTATAACTAACAAAATATTGGTAGATTAAACTAAGGCTGAAAAAATACCTATTTGCAATTATTTTGACTCACTGCAAGTTGTTGAATGATGATTTTATGTCTTTCTCATTTTTAATAAGTCAGACATACAAAAACAAGAAAGGACAGATTTTTTTGCAAACAATCCTCGAAATAATGGACACCTGAATGTTTGCATTCTTTATTGCATCTTCTGAGATTTGAAAATTGCAGCAGGACACTTCACAGTTCAGTATAAATTTTGATTAATTTCTCAGCCCTACTACTGAAACAGTTTGACATTTTGATTTTAAAGCACTTCACATACAAGAATAATTTTTTTAAAAAGTGCTTAACATGCACAAATACACCAAAAGCAGCATTGACAACCCTTGCCAGGGCCCATTCATCGACAAAAAAATTTAAAATTCATGATAACATAAGAAGTGTCTGAGATGATAAGAAATTAAAAGACTATCCAGAACAATAAGATATATATTTAAATGACATATAAACCAATAAAACTGATTGGAAATGTAAACTAAATAAATAAGTAAATAAATCAAGTTATACATGATTAAAAACAATAGTGAATTAAAATTAAAAGCTGAACTTAAAAGTGAGTTTGAGAGTTGGCTTTTAGAAATATTGACGTCTTTTAAAAAAAATTATAAATAATAATGACATTCTACTCATCTGTCCAATCGACACTGCTTTATCTGATGATTTTATCCAACTGAATGACTTAGTTTTTCCCTCTTCCTTTCTTATTCACAGAGTGCATCAGAGAAACATAAAATCAACGTCCCTGAGACCATGAACGAGTTTCTCGACATGTCTGACGATGAAGGTATGTGAAACTAATTTCTCTCTTTTCCCATTGTATCCCTGTTAACTTAAATTAAAATAGTACTTACAAACTGTTATTGTGACCTACTTTTTAATAAAAAAGAAATTAAATGAATTCACTGCATGATTTTCCACTTATGACTGTATACGATGTGATGTCGTTATTCATTAACATGTGCATGTCTCACTGTATGTACATCTAAATCACACAGTCCAGGCAAATGTGCCGGAAACTCTCAATGAGGAGTCTTTGTCAGATGGTGATGAAGGTACTTGTTGCTAGTGTGCCTCCTTTCTGTCTTTCTCTCTGCTGTGTGTTTGTTTCGCTTTAACATGGGTAGAACTCTCCTGCCTCGCTAAAGAGCTAAACTGAAAGCTTCAGCTATACTACTCCTCAGCTTTGCTTTCATTTTCTGTAGATTACATTGACTAAGCTGCTGTGGACACTAGTTAGGTCTGTAAATACACTGTAGATAGAAAGGATCTAACTATACACTCAATGTATGATATATATCCCGATAGTGGTTCAACATGAATGTTATCATGATTTTTAGGGTGTTGAATATATTCAAGACTTGAGATTGTTTCCCATTGATGATTGAATAGAGTCCTTGTTTATGTGCTGCACCCTGTCGTTAGTGCTGCTTGGATCAGTCATCAGTGTCTTTCATTATTTGGACACCATTTTTGTCTTGTCCTTTTTTTCTCAGAGTCGGGACCCTAAAGTGGGTCATGCTGCCCTTTTCAGTGGGTCGCGAATATGTGCCTAGGAAAAAAAATGCGCCAAATTGTCCATGAGACTCTATAAAACATCTATGTTTTGTCCTGTTTCATTTTTTTGTTATACCTTTTGTACTGTCTTGGGCCCAAGCTCTACTATTTTCTAATAAATACATCTGACTAAAAAATTCCCCCAAATTTGGGTTGCAATTCTCCTTGAGGAGCTGATAATGGGTCCCATGATGTATTGATGTGTTTGTATTGATTTCTGATTGTATTGTGAGGTGCTGTTGAATCCATAACCATAGATGGAAAAATTGTCTCAGCCTAGGAGCAAAAAGAGGGCCAGACAGGGTGGCCATTCTTTTTAATGTTTTTTTTTCTTATTTTATTGACTATGATTATTCGTCTGCCATCAGTAGGGAACATCCAGTGTCTGCTACGTGTGCTGTCCATCAGTAAACATTAAATTATTGAACAGTTTCAGCCTTGAATCTGGTCTTGGTTTTCTGGCAGGTTTGAGTGTCCTGCTTCTCCTCACAAACTGACACTGCAGCTGCTATTTTCACTGCAACTTAAAAAGCTGTTATTTTTAACCACTCAAACAGCATAAAGTCTCCCACATACCACATGATTCTCTTCACAAAGACGCTTTTCAGCCGTGCAATCTCTTTGAAGGAGGTACTTTGAGAAAATGAGAGCAAGGTCAATGAAATCATCTTGTTATACTGCAAGAAACCCCTGATAAGTTACATAATAGCAATAGTTAGCTGCTGTGGTGCTGTAGAGCCAAATCTCACTGCCAAGTTTATGGTACAGGTCACATTGTTGCAGGCCGCTCTCTTCAGTCTTCTGTCCTTTGTTTTTGGAAGCACAGAGCCAGCAGGCCTGTAAAATTGATGAGCACGTTCATGGGCTGTTGCGCTGGGGACAGTCAGCGGAGGGAGGGTGTGGAGTTTCTCTGTTAGGTGATACAACCAGACTCAACAAGTTACATACACACAGATCAAGTGAAAATGAATGAGTTTGTACTGTAAGAGTCTCATTGCTGTGTTCATGATTGAGCTTGTGATCTCTAGCAGGCAGGAATTAATAAATAAGCGTATCCATGGCCTCTGTATAAACTGTTTATACTGCGTGCATTGTTCATCCGCATTGCACTCCTGCAGCAGCAGCAGTGTTGTGCTCAGGCCTGCAATCATTCATCTTTTGTATCTTTTGGATGATCACTTTAACTTACTGTGTGTTTATGTGCTAAAAGGAGGAGTCAACGGAAGTAAGAGTGGCCACATCTCTTTTTAATCCTATACAGGGGAAGCCAATCCTATTAAGTTGTAGGTTTGAGTGAGTGTGACAGGTCATTGCTCAAGTGTGTGTTCTGTGATCTCATGCTTTCTTTACTCTTATATTGACTGTAATTTAACCATATTTAGATTACAACTGAACTCCTTGTTGCATTCTTTGGTTATGACATGTAGTATATAATCCCCAAGTCTTGTATTAGAGGTGGATTTCACTGCAATTGGTGGTATGAATGAAGAGGTTTTTTAACAATAAAACACAGCTCAATGAGAGGGGTCTGGCTGCACACGGTACATTTCTAAAAGCCACTCTCACAGGCTGTTTATCTGAGACCCTGTATATCTAGAAGGAGTTGGCCATACAATATTTTTCCAGTATTAGATTCTTTTTTTAAGTTCAACTTTATTCCTAAATAAAGTCTGGCAGTTACATTCATGAAATAACCGCATTGCAAACATTGCAGACTAAGCAACATTTCATAAATAAAACAGAGAAAAAGATCAGAGGTCTAATCTGGGATTATAGGCCCGTTTTAGAAGTAGTTACACGACTAGTGGCCCACTTTAGCTTCATTAGCATTAGCTTAAGCTAATATAGCTATGTAAGTAACGCTACTACATAAATCAGTGTAGCTAAGTTAGCTTTAGCTACGGCAGCTTTAGTAACATGATCTTTAGTAAATGTAGCTCAAGCTAACCTAGCTAAGATAAAGTACCTTCAAAGCTGCTTTCTGAGCGTATCTTAAGATAAGTTAGTTACAATAGCTATATAGCAAAAATAGTTAGGTAGCTGAGTTGTCTTTAACAGATGTAGCCAAAGCTGACTTAGCAGATAATGTAGAACGCAGCTTGCATTGCTGCTTTGCCAGCTTTGTTTTAGCTACGTTATCTATGGAGCTTTGTTGTAGCTAATCCACTAAAGTGGCCTCATAGGCTACATTTGCTGCATAAGGTGTGTTCATGGAGGATGAGCTTTTTTTTCTGTAATCAGATGGTTTGCTGGGCTTTATTAAACATTTTGTAATCGGGTTTTTGAAGGTAAAGTTTTTAACTTTTGGTATCTTAACCCCAAATGAAAGTTACATCTGATTTTATTTTGAAAGTTGGAGCGTTTTTTTGTTGTTGTTGTTGTTGTTTTCTGTTCTGAAGTGTATGGCATCTCAGATGAATGGTCTGTGAGAGTGGCATTCAGAGATGAACAGGCTGCAGCTGGACTGTCTTGGCTCGTGTAGGTGGTTTTACTGTAAGGCAAAGGTAGGCAAGTTGGGGAGCTTGTGGGGGGCCTCAAGTCATTAAGATTTGCATAAGGTATAAGATGCATATCTGAAATTACTTTTTAATGATTCGAAGAGTGAATGAAATAGCAACAGAATAGAGGTTGATTATCCAGATTTCCTGGTAAGGACCCCTGGCCCCAACAGCAAGGTCCAAACCCCTTAAAAAGCCCTGTAGATTATGTTTAGACATATTGAAATGGCATGCATTAGCTAGAATGTATTATTTGTGGCAGAAGAGACCATGTATTTCTTTTTATTGGCATTGTCATAAGTTTTATCTTGCCTAGAAACATTCAAATCTTTAGATGTTGTGAGATTGAGCAATGATGCTCCTCTAAGAAGTGATGAATAAATATCGTTTGGTATTTATTTTCAGATTTGGTTAAGTCCAGTAGTTCTCTAGCATTGTTGCCTAGAAAGAGATGCTTCGTAATATTTTGTTCACACTTTATGATTGCCTTTAGTTAAACTGTGAGGAGCATACTGTACATACTGGAGCCTCCAATACTAAACCACCCCTGCTTGTGTCAAATCATCTTTCCTTGTGCAATTTTTAGTCATCATGTGCAACATAAAAAAGGAAGAAGCAGAGAACTGTTGCTCAAGACTTAAAAAAAAAAAAAAAAAAAAGTAAAAATAATGCCTGTTGCTGCGGCGGTTATTTCGTCATTATGTGAGACCCACTCCCAGTTTGACAAGCAGCCAGACTTCCACCATAGAAGTAGAAAAATAACACCAGAGGGATTGCTCAGTAAGAGTTTTCTTCTTCTCTCCGTCACTGTCTTCCTCCACTGAGGTTTCCCTCTATGAGGCATTTGCTCGAACGACCTGTCAGCTGACTGGGCTCTCCTCACAAAGCGGTAAACACAGAGTGCAGCCCCTGTTCACGCGCTCTGTCATGGATGCGGCTGAGACGCACCGAGACTTTCTCTCTTTTAAATCCAATGAGATGAGCCTTTTTTGAACCGCCCGCAGGAGAATTAACCCCCGTGTGACCGCTAATGTCAGAGGACTTAGTCGTAAACAATTTCGGACCCAGCTTTTTATATAGAATTGGGGCAAAGGGACGCAAAACACGACGAGTTTTGGAGTTTTATTTCTTTGCGGAGAAATGTGCGCACGAGAGACAAATGCGCCAAACGGTCTGAGTGGAGTTAAGTGCGTGGGGTGAGAAGAGGGCAACTTTTTCCATCAGCAACACAGGCACTGAATGGACTACTTGATAGTCGTCACCTATCACTGGGTTTACTTTTCGTCCTGCACAAGCTTTAGGGAGCGATAAAGAGCTTCAAAAAATAAAGACCAGTTTGGATCAATATGGCTGCGCCTGTCAAAGGTAAGCTGATATTAGAGCATCGGAGGAAGTTTCAGTAGCCGGGTGTCTGGAGTTTTAAAGGCTGTGATGTAACAAGCTATAAAGATCGATCCAAGTATAATTATATGACGTTCTCTCACTCAAATTCAGTGATTTTGTTCTCGATAAATAGCTGGAATTGGCAAGTAGTAGCCTGAATGACATTTCTGCGTTTTAAAAAATTATTCATGGCCCCTGGTTGTTGTTGGGGTGACTTCATTACCCAGAAGGTTTTGCATGTCCACAGTTGAAAGTGTGTGTGACAGTGTGTCTACAGAGCAATTCAATGTGTGGTTGGGGATCTAAGCTTGAATGGGACGGTAACAGCAGATATTACTGTAGAGGGGGGCGATTGTTTCCCTTGTGCGTCAAGTCAGACATATGCAACCAGAAAACCCCCGGAAGTTAGGTATTAGCTTTACCACCAAAATAAAAGTAAATCTTAGCGCTTTGCAATCTTGTATGGGACATCAATGCTCCAATCAAAGTTTTTTTTTCTATATTAATGCTAAAACAAATCAATTTGTAAAAGTTTAAAATGTTGTCCATTTGCTAGTGAATATGTCCATGTTTAGTCAGGGAAAGATAGCATTGCTCCCCAAAGTGCACTTTGCCCATGTGTGCCCACATGTGGGCCAGGACACAGGTGGGCCCCTGAAGTAGGCTAATGTAGGTGGGCCACTAAGGTAATTTACAAAAACTCTAATCATAAAAAGAAAAAAAATCATTAAATGCCTGAAAACATGTCAATGAAGTCTCAGATGTAACTCAACAAAGACATTTTAACTCATGTCTTCTTTTCATCATTCATTTTATCTGGTATTCCAATCGTGTCATGGTTCAACTGGTGTTGGATTAACTGGTGACACTCTGTTAAACAGTCCACTATGCTGCTTGCCTCCTGATTTTGGAAAGTGTTTTGTCTTTGGAGACAGTAGTGCTACTTGTGAAGAGCTTACTGTGCCTCAAAGTACATATATAGAGATGAATATTAGAAAAGAACATTAAAGGGACTTCACAGATGCCTGATTAAAACAAAATAAAGGAAGTGGCTCCTGAACTGTATTTTGTGACTAAAACAAACACTTTCTGATTAATGCTAATGTATCCAAAAGCAGGACATTCTCATTGAAATGCCCTGTGGATGAAACAATAGTATGATGAATAAAAGGTTAATATTTGAGTTTAATGTTATGGTTATGGTATTGGGCTGTATACTGAAGTTTGGGAAAGGTTATTGTATAGTTTGTTGATCCTCATGTTAAGTCTGGTTTTAGGACTGTCTGGGCCCCTCACTGCTAAGGGTCAACCAGTAATGGTTTTTCAGGGCCGATATTGTTTAAGATTTTTAGTATACCGATAACTAATGGTTGGAACCAATGTGCATTTATTATAATGCAAAAAATGTACTTAATGTGGCAAAAGTAAAATTGCATTACCAAAAAAATTGAGAAAATAAACAATATAGCCTCCTATCAGCATGAGAAACAGCACAGTCACATAGTAGAAGCAAAGAAACAGGAAGTGATGCCATACACTCACTATGAAAGTGGCACCCAGGATTACGTGTTGATTGGCTGGTACTAATATGACATCTAGCCAATTAGACTATGCTGTATGCAGGACATTTGGTCAGACTGTGGAGAATGAAAATAAAGCTAGAGGGGGAAAAAAGACCACGCAGTGGCTCCAAAGTACTGTAATATTTATCTGTAAATAAAAATGCCGATACTGATAATCATCCAAATGCCAAATAGAGGCCTCAATAATTCATCAGGCTGATAATCGTTCTACCCCTACTCATCATTACAGCCAGGTTTGTTGCCCACACAACAATTAAGGGATGGCTGAGTTAGCTTCAAGAGTTGACATGCCAATACTGATGCATTTGAGTTTCAAACAGTGCAGCTTTCAAGGCTTTTTAGTCTATTTTAAATGGTGCAGCTTGTCTTTACAATTGTGATTGTCAAAAGTAATGTATCTTGGCAAATAAAAACTTTTTATCAATTGAGGCTTGCGAGTATATTTGAAAAAAAGGGCCTGCCTCTTCATATAAAGGCCTGGTGCTTTTGGTAGTATAGTAAAGGAAGAGGTGGTTATTATTTGAGGAGCTATGAAATTATTGTCTAGAGACAATTCATTTTTCATTAAAAGTCTCTCCAATTACTTAATTAATGTTTTCTGCTAAGATAAACACAATATTGTGATAGGGTTCTTTTCCAGCACCCCAAAACTTAGGGAAACACACATAAATTGCAAATACAGTGCAATTTTTGTTAAATCCCACCTCAAGGTGCAGTGAAATATGTTTTTAAAAAAGAAAAATGGGAGAAAAAAAATTAGGGAAAATCCTCAAAATGTGTTAAATACAATGTACAATTATGCCATTTATAACTGGTTTATGAAAAACAGGACTTCTATATGATCTCAAGTCTTATTTACCATAAATGACTCAATGAATGAACAGGTCAACTACCTTTTCATTAACACAGCTCAGACGGACTCCAAGAAATGCGCATTAAAAATGAACATCCAGGTATCCAAAACATGTTTAGGCTTATTATTATTATTTTTTTTTTTTTTTACCGATTTAAGTTGTATTATATTGTTCTTGGATGTTGATTTAGTTTGGTTTTAATACTGGTAAACGGTCGCTATTTTGCTCCAGCATTGTTTTATTTTGAAACTTGACACCGGAAACGCCTACTTGTAGCGCTGTTCAGCCTGACGATGGTGCTGTGTGATCGGAGTGCGGCAGTATCGAAGGTAGGGGGAGGGGCTGCGGTGAAGGAGCGGAGTGTTGCAGGCAGGACAGAGCTGGACATGAGGGAGAAGGGGAAACACTGTAGCCGCTCCGCCGGCTTCGTTGACCGGCGTGTCATCGTCCACCGGTCCGCGGATCGAGGTGCGATGCGGTTGTTCACTTTCTGCTTATTCTCTGCTCTCTGTGCTCGGGTATTTAGTCGCTGTTTAAGCCTCTGCTGCTCTCTGTCTTTGAGTGATGTGAAAGGATGCTGCGTTTGGTTTTACTGGGGAGCTCCAGATATACCGCAAAGTGGCTCTGCTGCTGCATCTCCTGGCACTTTTCTCTAAATGTATCCCTGTCTAACCTCTTAAAAGAGTAGATGCTGCTTTAGTTCCTGCTGCATGTTGTGGCCCTGCCACAGCCAAATGATTAGACAAAAAGAAAAAGTTGCAGGGGGGCTATGCAGTTGCAGTGAGGTATGTTGGGGTTAAAGGCAGAGTGGTGTTGATAAATGATCCATGGCCTGCTTTAAGTGCTATAATCATAGAATGGTGAGGGCTTGTTTTTCTTCCTGAGGTGCTGCATCACCTCTTTCCTGTCCTGGATTGGCTTTAAAGTTGACAGGAGGATTTTTATGATTTCACCCCCCTCCATCAGGTGAGGATGCAATGACCGGGGACACGGACAAATACCTGCGGCCTCAGGACCTCAAGGAGCTGGGGGACGACTCTCTCCCTCAAGAGGGGTACATGGGCTTCAGCATAGGAGCCCGTTCAGCCAGGTAAGCACCTGTCACTTTATTACATGACTCTGGTGCAGTAATTTCAGCTGCTTCATCCAACTTGTCCTTATGAAGTGTGGTCAGATTGTGTTCATCCTGAATATGTGACATCATAATTTTCTATTAGGCTGAGGTTGCTCTCCTTTACTTTTAGTTTACTGCACCATATCTGACATAGTGAGCAGTTTTCCGCTGTGGTACAGAAAATCCAGGCCTAATTTAATGCTGTACAGTCCTTTCAACTAATAAACCCAGACACAAATACACACGCAATAACAGAAGAATGGAAATCACCAGAGAAAGCAACTGGAAAGTTGCCATCTAATGATTCAACCTGACAAAATGATTCAGCGTTTTGTGTGTGGCCTCATTCAAACCTATGCAAAGATAACAAATGGCCCCTAATATAACACAACAGATATAAGCTGTGTCTTTGAACTCTGATATCTTTGATACTCTGAATGAACAGCTGCACATCAGGATGCAGCACAGGGCCTATACAGTTTCAAACAGTGGACAAAGTATGTTGTGTAAGACTGGGCAGGCTCCAGTGAAAACACATCAGCAGTCACACAGGAGAAGTGTTGTGCAGCTCCAGAGTGCATTGTAGCCACACTAACAGATGGCACATGCACTGTGATGGTTGGATTGACAAAAACAACAACGCTATCAGTGACTGGGAGTCGCTTGTATCAGCAGGACACTGCAAACATGGAAAAAAGAGAGAGATTCCATGTAAACAAGCTTGTTTGATACGCACTGTGGAAACAGTTTTGAACAGGGTAAATATGTTTGGATTTAAGGCACCTGTGTGAAGTTTTTAGTTGGTTATGAAACTAAATGAAATTAATACTAGTACCTCCTTATGAGAAACAAAAGCAAACAATACCATCACATGCAGGACTGGTGATTTCTACACAGATTCAAAGTAAAGGTGCATTTCCACTGAGTGGTCTGGTTTAGTACAATAATTTGCATTTCCACTGTCTAGAGTTTAACCTTGCAACGCAGATGATTCATCTCTGTTATCAGGTGGATCCAGCTTCAAGGTCATACCCTCGTTCACGGTTAGAATGAGAATGACCAGACCAAACAGCCTCATTTGAATGAGACGGGAGCTTCGGGTGTGGTTTAGTTGAAGCGGCTGCAAACCTGTAAACAATGGTGGCTGGTGAAGAGATTAGTGTGGCTGCCGCTGCAGTGGCAGTTTTATCAGAACTGGACATTATGTCTTTGTTTAAAGAAGAGCAAAGAGCTGTACTAAAAGCTTTTATTGGTGGAAATGACTTTTACTGTTCTCTCGACCAGCTATGTCAAGAGTTTTATTAAATGGCTGGCTCTATTGATGATGAAGAATCATGTATTGTCATGATAACAGCTGTCTGTTGAGCTCATGTTATGTGGTTTACTCCTTGGCGGCACACACCTACTACATCATATGTTTTGTTGCTCTGATTGGCCTTTAAATGATTGTGGCAGAACATTCCTCCAATCACCTTCTGAGTTGTTTTTTGAAGGTTCTACCCTTCCCAAAAACTGTCTATAAAGTTTTGCCTTGATGGATGTGAAATATATCCTGTCCCATGGATATGTGAAACAGTCTATCTGGCTTTGGTCTGTAAGTTTACTTAAAGCCAATCTATACTCTTATACTTTTTAGCACTCTTCTGTCAGCAAGCATACCCTTAAAGGGTGAAGCACCTACCAAGTAAGTGTACAGCTGACTGTGAAAGCACAAGCAGTATCAAGTTTTTCTAACTAAACTGTACTCAGACTACATGCATCTAAAATCTTAACAGATGGGGGGGTCAAAGATACTGAATCAACAGATGTGCTCATTGTGACACAGGTAGTCTTTTGCTATGAAAAGAAGTAAGAAAGGAATATGAAACCATTATGGAGTCTTTACAAAGTCAAGAGGAAGACAATATGGACTGGATATCCTTCAAATAGAACTTGAGGTATGAATGTCATAAAGTGCAATGAAAATCACTGTATTTACACATAAATTGCTGGAGGCTTTTATAATGTTACTGTGGTAAATGGTGTTACAACAATATGGAGCAAATGCTGCTGTTAGGCATCAGGACATGTCATTGACATCAGATCAGGGTGTCAAACTAGATAACGATGCAAGAAAAATTCTGGCATGCCAGTCTTGTTGCATCGTGGTCGTGGGGCATCTGGGCACAACATTAATTATGTCATGCTATAAGACTGTTATTCCAGATGCAAATAATCAGGCCCAAGTTTTTTTAGATATATTTTGGGGCTTTTTATGCCTTTATTTCTAGAGGACAGTAAATAGAGTCGGAAACGACAATGAGAGAGTCAGAGAGAGACATGCGAAAAAGGAGCCACAGGCCAAACTTGAACTCCATGGGGCATTGCCTAACTGCTAGGTCATCTGCGCCCCGGGCCTAAGGTTTGAAGAAGAGCTTTGACGTTGCAAGTCAGGTCAAAATCTGGCTGAATTCATGTAGTCTGAGCTGGCCTTTACCTTCTACTGTTAAAGAGCAGGGTAATATTTTTTGTCAGAAAACACTGCTTTTACATGTAGAGGAGAAAATCAGTAAGAGACATAAGAGGTACTGTTTTGTCCTCAGGAGGTGCCACAAACAACACAAACAAACAGTTCCTCACAGGTGCTTTGAAATAAGAAAATAATGCAAGTTGTTGGCTGCATTTAAGGGGTTTAAATTCCCAGTTATCTGTGAAACAGACCGAAATATGGTACCACATGCTTTTATTTCCCCTGCTAGATAAATGAAAATGGTTAATTCTCTCTTTCTGTTGCAAAAACTAAAAATTGCCTCTTTCATACCACAGCTATCCTAATATTACACAAAATTTAAAAGAATACTTTGTTGGCTGATATACATGTAAACATTGTTGATGTGTCTTTTTGCAGGTTTTGGATGTAATGCTGTGAAATTCTGCATTTGATTGATTTATGAATGTATAATGCTGGTTATTTTCTTCGCCTTACCTTTCTGTTTGTTACATCAACATTGCATGGTTTGCTTTTTTACTGGGCTGAAAACACACAAGCAAACATTTGAAATCCTAGAAACTCGTCTCATAATGTTAAAGTAAACACCAATTTCATATGAAGAAAAAAAGAAAGCCATGTCATGCTTGAATGTCTTCAAAAGGCTTTGCTTTTCACTCTTCTATTTTGTGCTCTTCCTTGTTTTCCTGCCCCCTGTCCCTCATTCTAGCCCTAGAATCAGGTAAGAAAAGAGAAGTAGTTGTAGTAGTAGTAGCGACATTAGCTCTGAATGGTGTCCTTCCCCCTGTGACTTCCCACACTGCTGTGTGACTTCGACCTCACACCCATAAAACCACTAACCCGAACCATGAGTCATCCGTCGTGCATCATCATCATCATCAAGTGTTGCTGTCATTCTGTTTGTGGTCATGGATTTGTCATTTGTTGTATTTTTGTAATTGTCCATAAGAGCTGGTCAACATTCACCCTATTTTCTCATCCGTCTAACCACATCATCATGTCTGCAAAATGGAGATTTATTCACTTTGTTGTACAGGTTTGGACAGGAGGCAGTCTTGCTGGAAATAGGACATAAAAGCTGCTCCTTTGTTTTGTTGCAGACTTTTGCAGTTTCTGTTGTGTGGAATAATTTCTAACTTTTTGATGTGGCTTTTTAACCAAGTGGCACTTGATTTATGTTTTTTGTGCCTCTGAGTGTAACTTCCAGGGATCAAATACATCACTTTGTTCGCAATCTGTTCCCTTTAATACACTTTTTATTGGAGATGTCCTGCTTTAATCAGGGCAACTCTGGATGTTAAATCACATTTTGCAGAGATGGAAACTTTACTGACTGGAATTTTGATAGATCGTTTTAAAATCTCTTGGCGTAAATCAAGTATAGACACTTGATTTTACATAGAAAGATACATTCTTGTTTGTCGACACCACAAAAACAACAAAATGCAAGTTTGAGGCAGGTCATTTCTTGTTTTTTGTATTAAAATCATAAGCAAACTGATGCATGCTGTCTAAATTGCAGAAATACATCAGCAGCGGTTTGTTACAGTAACACTAGACTGTAGAGCTGTAGATTTGGCACTTTACAATTTAATAATTCAAAAAAACAAAATAGATTGAGTCATGCAAAAGAAGGGATGAAAGCCTTAAAATTAAGTAGATACATAGTGACTCAAATCCTGTCTCCTCACAGATGTGCCTTATAAAATGTTGTATTATTAGTGTATACATGGCCCTCACAAGTCAAATTGAGCTGTTTTGGATAATTGGAGCAGGGGAGCAGCAGGGCTGATGGATTGATCAATAGTAAAATGAATGGAATAGTTTGGAGCAATTAAAAGAGATAAGAGAGAAGCAGATAAGCATTAACAAGTCTAAAAGTCTACCTTTGTATGAATTTTAGGGTTTAATACATCCCAGACTTTGTAGTAGTCTGGGATGAGAGTCTGGACTCTCTTAAATTACAGAGAGTGACGGGGACAACCAAGAAAAATGAGCAAGATGCGGGGAGCAAAGAGGAAATGGAAAAGTATGGCTGTTTAGGAAAGAAAGAAGAGGAAGCTGTGAAGAACAAACACTGTCTGGGCTGAGAGCGACAGGGTGGGTGCGGTGGGATTGGGGGTGCGGCGCTGCTATGCCAGCGAGTCCATTCAGGCCGTACAGAGTTGCTCGGTAACTTCGATGGCGGGGTAGGCCGGCTCTGCTGAATAAAGGGCTTCTCTCTGTGCTGAATAGTGTGCCCACTCGAACACGCTGAGCTCTGCATTTTCTCCCCACCCTCCCTTGCTCACTTGTTCTCCCCCCTCTGCACTGTCACACATGGTACACACATACAGTACACAAAATAACGCAGAGTTGTCCACTTTATCACAGGGATATCCTTTCAGTCAGCCCATCATAAGGCAGGAACGCATTTAAAAGCCCGGTATCTTTCGTTACTTATACACCTTGACACAGAGCCTTGGCACATTTTAAGAGACTGCTCATTCATGTACGCATTTCATCTCGCACTGATCACATCACTTCAAAATGAACAGCACTAGAGGAAAAAAATAGCCCTGGAGAGAATCAACAGAGCCGCATCAAGCCTGAGAGGCTACAAAAATAGGCACACGTCACAGCACACAAAGCCATAAAGCAGACTGCAGCAGGACAGATAGAGAAGACCAGATTCTTTTGTGTAATGCTTCTCTGAAGCAGGTCTGGGTCAGCTGCTAATCTTAGAATAAAAAGATGTCAGTCTTTGAGCTGGAGTCAGATATAGCAGTTTGAAACCCTTATAAATCCTTCTTTCCTGTGACTTTCAGTAGAAGATCTGGACAGAGACAGCTTGTGATAATCAGACCCTTATATTTAGTCCATTAATTCGCCATATTCCATCTTTTAGATGCACTTAGTTACATCCGTGTTCGTGATGCACACCAACCTTCGTAGAGAAATGATCACAATACCGTCCTTCTTTCCTCTTCTGCTCTATCTCTTAATGCAAACAAACTGACCTCCCTCTCATTTTCATCTCTGAATAACCTTCTGCGTTATCTGCAGACTCTCCCGCCTCTTTCTATTCCCCCCTTCTTTACATTTGGACTCTCTCTGTCCAATAAGCAAAATTAAAAACTGGTTCCCTGGAGGTTGCATGTAGTAATGTGTCCCTTGCTTTTTGTTTTATGTTGGTTCCCCTCCCTGTGACTTGTTGTTGCCTGCGGCTCTGGGTTGCATGGTAACATGTAGCCTCCGCTCCTTCAGTTCGGATAGGTCCAACACGCTCAACCGCAGCTCCTTCGCACGGGACAGTATGATGATTGAGGAGATTCTGGCCCCTACAAAGGACACGGTAAGACCTTTTTCTGTTCTTCCTTTTTTTGTCTCCTTTCACTATATTCAGGCCGTCTTCTGTCTGTGCCTTAGTGAAAACACAAGCTGTGTAGCGTTAAAGCAGAGTGGACAGGGTAGCTTTATTACTTGTCTTGCACTAAGGTCATAGCAGAAACAGTGCTGATGTCATGCTTGTCTCTGCCGAAGTGCTGAGGGTGGGTGTATAGCACCTTGATGAAGAGTTTATTCAAACTTCAGGGCTCTGGGAGGCCCTTCTCTGCTCTCACATGGAAAAAAGGTGGCCCTCTGCAGAGCTCATCCAGCCTGTGCACTTGTTTTGGTGGTTGTAAGTGCTACTATTATAAACAGTTTGAGAGTTATGACCTGCACATGCAATGACGACATCACTTAAGAACCTGAAGTATGCATGCCCAAAGCATTGCACTTACCTTTACTCTCTTCTTTCACAAATGCCTAACATCAGAGTATATGACTGTTTTGTCCTTGCTGATCGATTTCTGTGCAGTCAAACCATGCTTTGCATCTTTAATGTGAAGTCTCAGTCGTAGTCACATCCATTTCACTACTTAATAAGACTGTTTGAGTTAAGCTGTGTTACCGTCCCCTCCTGATTGAGAAAAAGAATCATGTTTTTTTCGTTGGAAATTGAGTTTAAAGAAACACAGCTGTCTGGATCACACATACACTGATCAGCTATAACATTATCACCACATATGCAGTCTAATCTAATTCAATACCACAGCTCTACCAAAAATTTTACTTTAAGTAAGCTTCTATATTTCACTTTATAGACAATGTCAGAAAGGTTTATGATTTTACTTCTTTATTAATAAAGTCATAGTGGGTAGTAGTGGTAATATACTTCCCTCTCTCGATGATCTGGATGAGTTATATTTGGTTTGTATTAATTGCAGAGGAAAGATTCATTGATGGGTGATCTAGCTTCCCTTTAATGAAAGACAAAGATGTGCACAGCATGCTGGTGAGCTTTTCACATCATTGAGGAAAACTGGACATCAATCCACAAGAAGTTGTCTGACTTTTACTTGGGTAATAGCAAAACTCCTGTCCTTTATGCTACCCTCACTCCCATCAACAGAGTCTACTGTCCCGCTGCAGTCAAAGTAACATGACATGCCTGACATCCAGACCGTCTGACAGGGGTGCCCATCCAAATTTATGAAGGGATGGCATGAAGTTAGAGGGACCGAATAATCACCATTTAGTCACCCTGTCTTCCCAACTTATCATGTCTACTTTTAACATTGAAGTATCTAAAATATACCATGGTAAGCTACAATTTTTTGATTTTTTGAAGTAGACTTACTCAAGCAGCCCTGCGATCTGTACCCGGCCAAAATCCCTAACAGACAAACCTAGGGGAAAAAGTGGAAGTGCAATAGATTGAAAAGTGTTCCTAATATTCTGCATCATGTATGTCAGTGGAGTGGGCAAAATATTAGAAACACTTTGAAATGTACTGCGTTCCAGTACACACCCAGCGCCTACTACAGCTACAGTACTGAGCAGGACTATTAGGCATGTTCGAGCCCAAAATTGCTGAAGTAAGGCGTGTAATGGCGAGTAAGCAGCTCAGAGGAGGGTTGGTACAACCCAGGTCATGCTTTGGATGTACTTGCATATTACCAGGTGCATGGGAAAATAATCTTTTGAAAAAATGACAAAATCCATGCTTTAGGGCTGGATATGGCGAGCATGCACAGCTTAGGGTACCATTCAAGTGGATTGTAGCATTGCTGCAAGACCCTGGTTGTTTTGTGGATGTCCTAAGGGCCTGAAAACTGCAGGTGGTATCTTGGCATATCACTAAGGATGAAAAGGGAAAAAAGAGATGCTATGGAGCTTGACCTTGACCGTGTGTGTTGACATGTCTCAAACTCTTGCTGTGGTACATCGGGTCCTGCGATGAATCCTCAGCACCCTACATGCCTAAAATGTATGAACATGACTCTACGATAATAAATGTAAGTTAGAATTATCACCTTTCTGACACTCTCAACAAAAACTGAAAATATTGAAGCTTTATTAAAGTAGAAGTAGTGGTTGAGCTTCTTACATTGGGCTGCATAGGTGGTCATAATGTTATGGCTGATCAGTGTACAGAGTTTAAAATGACCATAGATGGCCATCACTATGCGTTCTGAACTGTCTCTCTTCTCCTTTAAGCTTCAGAGTGTCTGTAAAGACATTTCCTACTTGGTTGACCCCCTCAATAAGGTATAAAGTGTTCATTGGTGTCCAATGTAATCGTCACGTTTTATTTTTTCTTTAGCTGATGTCAAATAGGCTCCGCTTCCATTTCTCCTGAGTCATGGTCTTGGTGTATTTCTTTGTTTGTAGTCTATGCCTTTCTCATTTCATTCATCAGTGCTGGTATGTGTTTTTGTAAATGGATGCACTTGTGCTTTTTCTGTGTTCCCATAATTCACCAAATATATATACAAGGGTTAAATTAAAGCTGATTACTAGTTTTTTGTTCAGCAAACATTAAGATAATAGGAGCGAGCTTCATTGTGTTGTTTAATTTACCTCTTTGTGCCTCTTTGGTCATGTTTGTGGTGAGACTCTGAGCAATGGTGAAATGTTCATTGAGATTTAGTCAAGAGGATGTAAATCCTATCAGCTTTTAGCTCCATACCATGCATGACTCCAGACTCTTGTCTGCCATCAGCAGTGTCTATACAAGACTGAATAATCAGCTCTTCATTTTCTCCCTGTTGTACGTCTTGTCTTCAACTCTCTATTTGTTGTTCTGTCCTTTATTTTTTCCCAATCATTTATCCTTCTTTTTCTTCTTAATGCCCCCCCCCCAATATCCATCTGTCTTTCCCACAATGCTTTTCTCCCAGCACCTGGCTGTGACCAGAGACTACAGCTCAGAGTGTATGCGGCGCTACAGCTGGACTCCGGACACCATGGACCATAGCCACAACGCTGTGTCCAGCCCCATTCACTCTGGGTAAGAACAGCTGTGCCTCCTGCACCACATACACACCTAATGCATAAATGCAAACACATGAAGTGTATTTGCACCAACACAACTATTGCAGAATCACACATTCTTTGTGCTTACTGCACAAAACTGTTGTATTGTCTTTGTTCTCTCTCTAAGAGTCGACATTCAGCAAAACCTGCAGCAGTGATGCAGACAATGTGCAGGGCTGTGGGATATCTGCAGCGCTGTTACTGTACACGTGATATAACAGCAAGGAAAACCATCCCTCCTCTAAAGCTCTCTGGTCGTACTAAAAGTCGAGTCATGTTCCCTACATGTTCTTTTTCTACAGACACAAAGCTCAGACTCATGGCGCATTTCTTTCATTTGGTTAAGCTGATAAGATTCTGCTCTCATGCGCCTCATATACTTTGAATACATGATGTTATAAAATGTTCTAAAACAAAACATACTGTATCATTTCTCTGGTAGCTTGCTCAGAAATTTAATACTGGGATCTGTCATGTCTAGTGTTCGTTCTTTAGTCCTGTTTTTGTCTCATTAATTTTTGTGTTGCTATCTTATTTGTTCATTATTTTGTTTGTCCTCATTGTGTCTTATGTGTTCTTCCTCCCTTGATTTTCTAGTCTTGTATTAAATCTTTCATTCATTCCTCAGTAGTTAGTACAGATCCCAAAAGTTGACTATGAAATGTTGATACTAAAACTAGGTCCTGGGGGTTTGCCTCCTGCACTGCCTCCATGTGTTTATTTTTGCAGCCTCTCCTCCCCGCTCCCTCAGTATGACTCCAGGTGATGACTGAGTTCGCTGCTCTCACCCATGATGCCGCAGTGATGCCACTCACTCCTCCACCTTTGTCTTCCCACTCATCCTGCTCACTCTCTCTCCTTTACTTACCCTCTTCTTCTTGTCTGTACTCATCTCATGCGTGTTGGTCTGGTGTTTCATTTGCATTGCGTAGATTTTAGAGGTGTGTAGTCGACATGTTTGGAAGTCTCTCAGTGATGTGCATCTTTTCCTTTTTCTCACAGTGCACAATGAAAATACATCTTTAAAGGGATTCTTCACTTTGCAACATAAAAAAATAGACAAAGCAGCAACATAGGAGAAAGCGTAAATCTGCCAACACTCATTTTTCATTCCCTACTGATGCCAATGATTAATTCAATGGGATGCAAAAACACGTTCTTGATATAGAATATGTGACACATCACATATTATCACATTAACCCTACCTTGGTGAAACATCTGTGCAGGTGTTTAATATATAATCACTTAATGCTGCTTTAGAGGAACTGAAACTTTGGGAAAAGACTCACCTTTAGCCTCAGAACTCAGAAAATGTCTGCAACATAAATCTCCTTTGTGGAGTGTCTTTTTACTTTTTAAAAAAGGGACTGCAATTAAAACTTTTTAGTCCATTTGCCTAACAGACTCAAACATTTTTTACGTGAAAGATTCTGACTGAGTTCAGCCTTCACCTGTTCAAAAAAAGCAGCAAGACATTTTTACACATGTACAGAACAAGTTTAGACTTGGAGAAGTACTGCTTTCCTCAGCTGGGGGGCGCAAAATCTGAAGTTCCTCACAGGAATTTTAATTAGCACTTTTTTCAGTATTACTGCTTTTTCGGGGCACATGAAGGTGATAACTTCCGACTTTCAGAACTCTAAGCATCATTATATTTTCTTCCTACCGTTCTGTCTCTTTTCCTTTTTTTTATTTCTCTCTTTTCCTTTTTATGTGGGTGTACGGTGATCACAGCATGGGAATCGTCCTCCTCACTTGTGTCCATGTTACAGCTTCTATCTATATTTCTTTTCATTGTCCTCCTTCTTTTTCCTCTGTAACATATTGTTTGTGTTGCAGATTCTTGGTCAGCTTCATGGTGGATGCCCGCGGCGGTTCTATGAGAGGTAGCCGCCACAATGGCATGCGCATCATCATCCCCCCCAGGAAGTGCACAGCACCCACACGCATCACCTGCCGCCTGGCCAAGAGGCACAAGCTGGCCTACCCACCACCCATGGTGGAGGGAGAGGGGCTGGTGAGCCGATTGGTGGAGGTTGGACCAGCCGGGGCTCAGTTCCTTGGGTATGAAGATACATGGGTCTTCTGGTTTTTTACTATGTGGAAGAGTTGTAATTTTCAGCAGGACAGCAGAAGAATGATAGAGGACTTCTCTATTGTCTACATTAGATTTCAGAACTTGGCAAAGCTTATTTCTATAACTTCCTCAGCTGTTCCAGAATATAAGATTGCAATTGTTGATTTTAGTTTATTATTTTAATTTTTTTCAGTCCTGTTATTGTTGAGATCCCACATTTTGGTTCCATGCGGGGGAAAGAGAGGGAGCTGATCGTGTTGAGGAGTGAAAACGGGGACACGTGGAAGGAGCACCAAACTGACACCAGACCAGAGGACCTTACTGATCTGCTGGCTGGCATGGATGAAGGTAAAGAAAATAAAAAGTTTGGACCTTACTTACCTTTGTGTTGTATGCATTACAATATGTGAGACTGGACAGAGTGACACACTTTGGAGTAGAGCCAAAGTAGCGTAATTTTTGATTAATTAATCTTGGCGATTATTGGTAAAATAAAATGCCAATACTTTAAATCAGTCAAAATGCCAAAAATTTGCCTCATAATCAGTCCGACTGATAATCGGTTGACCTGTAGTAGATAGAGTTGAAAACTTGAGATGGAGAGCTTGGGGAATGACTTGGGAAAAGAGCCACAGTCTGGACCTGAACCTGGGCCACTTGGGTTGAGGACAACAACCTGTGTACATTGGATGCAAGGACATAACCTTCGACTGTCAGTACCTGACTTACTAGAAGACATAACATTTGTTGAAAATAACAGTTACAACAGAGTGCCTGATGTACTAAATATTAATCTGGAGTACTAAAGAAACTTAATGAGATGGCTTTATCTTGGGGCACACTCACACGAGGCCCAGTTGCCCTGCACTGTGGTGCAGCACGGTTGTCACACCCAGCCAGCCAACACTGGCCTTCACTAACATTGCTCCAAGCGAAACAGAGTCTGAGCACAATTACCTCTTGTGTGTGAGCATCATCGCATCATTATAAGACACACCTATAGCTTTGTTTACAAGCAGTGCGGTCTCAGAATCAGCACAGTTGAGGGTATCACAGAGAACATGCCTACAACTTTACTCACTTTGTGGCTCATTGTAAGTTATTAGGGTCAAAATCAGCCATCTAACTTTCCTGGATTTCTTCAAGGCAATACATCAATTGCCATCAATGATACGTAATGTTCACATTACATATCCATGCTCATGACTGATTAACCGTACCGTGCCGAAGCCCACATCCTTTCCCAGTGAGAGGGAATTGCACTAAGCTTGAGCACTTCACTAGTTAAACAAATTTAACTTTGGAGGTCAAACATGCTGGGACATGGTACAAATTTCCTACAAGAAACACATCTTTAGTGTTGGCTAATTCTCCTTGCTACAGAGGCACAGAGCCCATAGAACTATCTTCCTCTTTTCATCTTTGTTTTCACCTTTATTCCTACTTTTTAAGCTTTATCTTTGCTCTATTCTAATCTCAAGATAATTTTCTCATTTGTTGAAAGGAGTTAATTATTTAAAGTGGGCTCATATCAACAAAAATAACACAACACATACAGAAACTAAAGAAATTTTGTTTGTTGCATTAGTTTAGATTTGACTGCAGTGAAAAAAATGCACTGATTATAGGAGTGTTATATAAAAACATTAATTTTAGAGAGCACACTATGTCTCAGGATCATTAATGTCTGATATGATTCAAAATGATCTTTAAGAAAATAGTATTTCATTTACCCCAGCAGTTCTCCCCCAAAAGCTATTGGTGCCCTAATTTGAGAACAATGACCCAAAAAAATTTGAATTCACTCCAGATCTATGTTTTTTTTCCTTTTCATTTAACATTTGTTTTCTATGTAACACTTTATTGAAGTAACATCGATTAAATCGCTATGACTAAATGCCTTGCACATAAATACAATTATTAAATTGTTATTGTTAAATCAGGATTGTCTCTGATGACTTCTTACAGAGATTCGGCTCATTAAAAATCACATGAATGATGGTAATATTTTCCATTCCAGAGCTGGACAGTCCTGCTGAGTTAGAGAAGAAGCGTATTTGCCGCATTGTCACCAGAGATTTCCCACAGTATTTTGCTGTGGTGTCGCGGATTAAGCAGGAGTCAAACCACGTGGGTCCTGATGGGGGCGTCCTGTCCAGCAGCACTGTGCCCATGGTCCAGGCCTCTTTCCCACAGGGTGCACTCACCAAGAGGATCCGTGTCGGCCTGCAGGTACAGCAAGACTCCTTGAATCAGCTTAAATTGAATCTGAATCCTGACTCTGCTTTTTTTGTTGCTAATACATTACACTGACCTGTTATTAATTTATACCTGGCCTACTTTTTGTTTGAATATTTAATCCCTGCCTTTACCTTTTGGGTTTTAGAAAGCTTTCACTAAATATTCTGTAAAGTAAAATTAACAAACAAACAGTGATTCTGCTTTGATCTTTCTTTGTGTTCATGTTTAGGCCCAGCCCGTGCCAGATGACCTGGCGAGGGCAGTCCTTGGGAACAGAGCCACCTTCAGCCCCATCGTCACTGTCGAACCCAGGAGGCGGAAGTTCCACAAGCCAATCACCATGACCATCCCTGTCCCACCTAGATCAGCAGAGGGACACCGAGGGGACTCTGCTCCCTGCTTACGTCTGCTCTGCAGCATCACAGGCAAGTTAACCTGGAGTTAACTAGAGCATGACAGGAAGCCAAGTGCAGCAATCTGTAGCAATACTTTCGTCCAAATTTCCTGTGGAGGACTAATTTCAAGCTTTCATCACACTGAATATTTAGCAAACAAATAGTGACAGCCATTGTCTCTTCAGATGCTAATAAATGTTACTTGCAATTTGTTGTTTTTCCAATTTTTTAAGCATGAGACACACATGTGAATATGAATTAATGACCCCAGTCCTATTAAATTTCAAAAGCAATGGTTAATATTAGAAGATGAAGAACTAAAGAGATAAAAGGAAGAGGATTATGACAGATATAACACTGTTAAGGCTTTAAAAGTGGCGATCTCATCTTGTTTCTCTGTCTCCTGCAGGAGGGACGTCTCCTGCTCAGTGGGAGGACATCACAGGGACGACACCGCTGTCCTTTGTAACCGACTGCGTCTCCTTCACCACAAATGTGTCGGCCAGGTGAGTCGCAGAACAGACTGTACAGGCACAAACACTCTGTATCATACATATCGTACACAAAAAGCCTAGTTCAAGATTAGAAACGCAGAGACAAGAAAAACTTTATGAATGGCATTTTTTGTGCAGCAAGTGGTACAGGGTATTAAACTATCTACGAACTCTGGGTAACTCAGTTCACGTTGACGCCAAGTTCTAGTAACGTAGTTCTTAAGTGGCTGGATCTTAAAGCTTAACTCGCCATTCAGAAGTCTCTGTCCATCATTTCTGCTCTCTTGCACTGCATCACTACAGCGTCACTTCCTGAGGTCGCAAACTACAGGATGGGTTAAGGGACATACAGAACGAGTGTGGCATTAAAATGAATTTAAATTAATGCGCTAACTTTGACAACTCTAATAATAACACTTTGGTGAATGCCAGAATCTTCTTCAAAACTGCGGAAGAGGGGTTAAAGGAACTTTGTCTTTCTAAAAAGAGTTGATGAACAAGGCTCAGTGATTGGTTGATATGAATTGATCACTCTATCATTTAATCACTTACTTTTTTTTATATTAGATCACTTAATATAATTTGATGTTTTTCCCCAAAAAGGTGATTAAAAGAGATTTATGGTTGTGATTCAACATGGGAGAACTTATTGTTTGTGAAAAGCAAGAGTGGGCCACTCTTTTCTGACATATATTTGGACTGAAAATTACCTAATTAAGTTGGTTAATTGGTTCATTAAGTAAATAATTTGAGTTTGATCACAGTTTTAAGTAACAATCCTACCAGTCTTACAGATGTAAGGTATTTATTTTTTAATCTTTCACCAACCTCTGTTGGCCTCAAATTGTGACACTCAAGTATCATAAAAAATCCTCAAATCTTCACTAGAAAAAGTCAAACTAATTGAATCATTTGTTGACAGAATTTGACTCCAATTGTTTCTTTTTCCTGACTTAAACACCTCCTTTCTTGCTGCCCATCTCTTAACTCATAAGGAGAGGAAATCATCTTTTCTGATCTGACTCTTCTCATGATTGTCTGTCTTTACCTTCTTAATGTTTTTTTTTTTATGTCGTGATAGTAGTAGTAGTTTCTTATGCAGGCAACCTCTTTACTTAAAAGTGGTACAAAGTAAACCATTGTTGCGTCTTTTCTTGGTCAGTGAGCTCTGTGTCATGTATTCTTGTCCTAACTCGATTGAAATCATGCGGTACAAGTGCAGCCTGATGTTAACAGAGAACCCTGCAGTGGCTCTGTAACCACATTACTACACAGCTGTCATGTGTTTGTGTTCAACTTTTAGAGAATAAGCCACTTTGTTTGTTTTATAACTTCTGATAGCCACTTGTTTTTGTTGAATGTGTGATAGGTATAATTATAATTATGTAGTGCAGAATTAGGCTGCTCTAAATCATCAAATCCTCATGTTTGTCTCACCTACAAGCTTGTCATGGTTTTCTTCCATTGCTCATCTCATTTCTTCTCTGACCTCTCCTCCACAGGTTCTGGCTCGCAGACTGTCACCAGATTCCTGAGACGGTGAGTCTAGCGTCTCAGTTATACCGGGAGCTGATCTGCGTGCCGTACCTGGCCAAGTTTGTGGTTTTCGCAAAGATGAATGACCCTGTTGAGGCTCGGCTGCGCTGTTTCTGCATGACAGATGACAAGGTGGACAAAACCCTGGAGCAGCAGGAGAACTTTGAGGAAGTGGCCCGCAGCAAAGATATTGAGGTGCAGTCCTGTGTTTTATGTGGAATAAAAGAGAAATAAGTTGACAAATAAAAGAATATATCACCATTTATTCATTCAATTTTCTGACTATGGATTTTTTAGGTTCTGGAGGGAAAGCCTATCTATGTGGACTGCTACGGAAACCTGTCTCCTCTGACTAAAAGTGGGCAGCAGCTGGTTTTTAACTTCTACTCCTTCAAGGAAAACAGACTTCCGTTCAATGTGAAGGTATGAAACACATCCCTCCCTGTGTGGTGCAAGTTCACACTTAAAAAGAGCCATCTCAAAGTTGAAATAAGGTGCTTTTAAGGGGCTTTTCCATGACATTAAGCAACTTGGCTCTATTTGGTTTGACTCAGCACAGCAACCCAATGTAGCTGGGGATCTGCCTTTCCACCACAACCGAGCTAACTATTCGCAGGCGCCTCTAAAAGTGGATGGCACTGCGTTTTGAGTCGATGGTGTTAAATGGCTGCACTTCAGAAAGCATTGCGTGTTACACTAGAAGAAGAGGCGCTGTTTAGGGGTAGCTGTCCACTCACATCATGTCTGTCCAAGCTGTTGTCCAGAGGTACTTTAAAGTTTCGTGCAGAAGTTGCAACTTGAACTTGAGAGGCATCCCCGAATCATGAGGGAATGCTGTGACCAGAGCAGGACCATTCTGGGCACAGCACAGCCAAACTGGTGATGGAAAAGCAAATCAGCACAGTGCGGCCAAAAGACATACTGGGAATCCCCCTTTAGTTTATGCTCATAGTTCCTGATTTTAAGTCAACTTTTGGTCGAAGCTTCTATCCATATAATTATCTTGCAGGTATCTTCAAAGAATAGCCAAATGTTTCAACTTTATATGACATTCCAAATTTATTGCTGATGTGCTTTTTAGACCCAGCAGGCTCAATTTGCTTAGAAATGTGGAATTTTTCCCTTTTTTGATCTTTACTGATTTGCTCATTAAGCACCTGCAAATGTTCACCAGTAGCTGCGTGTCTGAAATGCTAGATGTGTTAGCCATGCTGGATGCATGCCAGATTTCATAAATATGACAGTGGCTGCTGTAAAAACACTGTACACAATTTTCATACCTGTTCCAGTGCCTTCGCATCTTTTTAATGCAATCATTCTTTTGTAAAATTGATAGCATTGTGTCAGAATTTAGTTTTATTTCTATTTATTTATTTATTTAAGTTCCCAAACTCGGCAAAACCTTACTTCAAAGACCAAAATCCTCTGGAGGCTTGGTGCTACCAAATTTTAGATTCTATTACTGGGCAGCCAATTTTAGAGTGCTACAACACTGGGTCCAATTTAATAACCTCTCCTCGCCCCCATCTTGGCTAATTTTGGAAAATTCTTCCTCTAGCCCGGCTTCACTATCAGCTCTTGCACATGCCCGTTAAACTTTTCCCTGTCCCCCTATTCTAATAACATCATTATCAAAACAACAATCAAAATTTGGAACCAGTTTAGACGACATTTCGGCCTACAGTCCTTTTCTTTATTAGCTCCAATTGCGGATAATCCAGTGTTTCCCCCCTCTTTGCTGGACAAAGGTTTTCTCTTCTGGTCCTCTTTGGGTATCAGGACATTTAGAGACTATGGACTTGCAAACTCACACTTTTTCAGATACTTGCAAGCACATAGTTTTCTTTATAACAGAAATCCAATTTTTCCCAACTTGCCTGAGTCTACTCCCATTGACACAATATTAAGACATGCACTTAGTGCGAAAGGTACTATCTCTGTTTTATATGGTCTCATCTTCTCACTGAGCCCCTTAACTTTACAAAGTACCAGGAGAGCATGGGAAGACCTTGGTGAAATAATTACTGATGACCAATGGGAGATGATCTTACATTGAGTTCATTCTTCTTCAGTATGCTCTATGCATGGCCTAATCCAATGTAAAATTATTCATCGCACACACCTTACTAAAGTTAAATTGGCTAAGATTTATGGAAATTCTGATCCCACCTGTGACAGGTGACACCAGGCTCAAGCAACATATAGTCATATGTTGTGGTCCTGCCCTGCCTTACAAAAATTTTGGTCAGAAATCTTTCATACAATTTCTAACAGTGCAGATGTCCCAGTCAGACCTACTGTCATAATAGCTTGCTTTGGGGTTCAAACCTTTGACCTACAGTTAACTAAACATAAAACGGATCTGGTGGCATTTGTTACTCCTCTGGCCAGGCCCCAAATTTTGTTACACTGGAAATCACCTACTCCTCCCTCTCACTACACATGGCTCATGTTAAGATGGGAAAAATTCAATGTGTCACAAAAGGGTCGACAAAAACATTTCCGAAAACATGGAGCACTTTTGTTAACTATAATAAAAGACTGCATTTTCCTGTTAGCACATGGACATATCACTAATTCTTTTGGATAGGATAATGCTGTGGTGATGATGAATATTATTATTTAACACTTTATTTGCTCATCATTACATACTTCTGAATGTGTATATATAGAGGTTTCTATACTCATATACATCACTTTATACTTCCTGTAATTGATCTGCTGGCCTTGTTCTGTGTTTTGATGTACTCTGTTCTATGTTCTTGCTGTTGTCCTGTTTTTCAATTAACAGTGCATTCATATTCCTGTTAAGCCCCTTGCATTTTTGTGTATGGTAAAAAAATCAATGATCAAAACTGGGAAAAAAAAAAAAAAAAAAAACTTTACACAGCAGCTGTCGGTACCTCACAGAGCATATGCGCTCATTTGTTGTCTCCAGAGTGAACTACACTCCCAACCTTGAGTTGCAAACTTTGATCAGTTTTCTGTTCAGCAAATGTATGAGCTCGTTCAATAATCAGTACAACACTCATCCCTTGACAAAACCCTGTACTCTGTCTGATTTTTCTGTTTTAATTTTCAATTCGACTTATAGATGAGATTATGCCAGAGATGATTATCTGCTCATTAATAGCTGATTTTCTTAGTCTTAGCCCCTTTGCCAAAAAGACACAAATAAATAATTTTCTACCTCTGCAGTAAAGCTAAAAGTCTTTTTTTCATATTTTAACTGAGCAGGTTCTCCCTTGAAATTATTCATTACAGTACACTCCTGATGCATTTTTCACTGTCTTCTGCAGATTAGAGATATGAGCCAGGAGCCATGTGGCCGCCTCTCCTTCCTGAGAGAGCCAAAAACCAGCAAAGGCCTTCCACAGACTGCCATATGCAATTTGAATATCACACTGCCAACCCACCGAAAGGTAGGAGTGCCATGGTTTAACAGTTCATCCCTTTTTTAGGCCATATCATATCATCCACATGTAAATGAATCTGAAATACTGAGGGCAGTGTTGTCCTAACATCCAGAGGAGCCATTGAAGTTCATTTGGTCAGAAGTGAGTGCCTGCTGCTTGTGTCTTTTATTAGTGTTAAAGCCTGTGCCAGTCGTAAGACCCCACAACGTACACATGCAGCCACACATGCACATCTTGCTTTCTCTATTGCCTGGCTCACTGTGGATACAAAAGAAACGCAAAAAGGAAAGAGTAATTGTTTTGTTTGTTGCGGTGTTGATTGATCACAAAAAAACTGAAATTATTTTGCTTTTGCTTTTGTTTATTTTGCTGGTTATTTTAATTAATCCCGTAGATTTTTTCTGATGCCTTATGTTGTTTTTGCTGCTCCATTTTCATTCCCTAAATTTTTCTTTCCACCCCCCACCCCCCGCTCACTATAACGTCCCTGCTCTCCATTGTGTCATCTCTCTCCTCTCCTGCAATGCATCTTGGAATACCACAGGATATGGAGTCAGATCCTGATGATGAGGTAAACAGATTCTTCATCATCACATGGAACTGCTTCTTCTTTGTCGTCTTTTTTGTTTGCTTTACTGCAGATGCTGTCCTAAACATGCTTGATACAAATATTTGGTCTCTGTACAGTACCTTTGTGTGAAAGATGCTCTGACTGCACGCTCTTTTACGCTGCTATGTTGTTGCTGAAGCGACCCCATTTAGAAGTGCATGAGTGGAAATGGCAGGGAATTTATTTATTGTTGTCTTCATCCCAGAGTCCAGTGGAGCCAGCTGCTGTTCCACCGTCAGCTTGTTTTTCATTTCTATCCTCCTTTCCATACATCTCCAACAGGAATTCACCATGTCTTCATCCTTAATATTAACTCATAGGAAGTTCCACACAGGACTACGGTACACTTTGCCAGCTCAAGATAAACCTTAACTCTTATCATTTGTCTCCTAAGTCATTGTTTTGTTGGAAACAAGCTTTCCCTCCTTCACCCTTGTCCTTGGCCTGTGTCTAACAGAGAGTACTAACTTTATTCTGCATGCCAAAAAATTTAAAGGACAGTTTGACAAAAGGAAGATTGGGATGTTTTTGTTTCAGTAGCTGCATTGTATGCAGTGAATTTTTAACAAGTATAACATGCCTTCTTCCTAAATATTATATATATCAGCCTAACTTCCAGTAGGAGTGTTGATATTGAACAATTCAGCTCTTGAGGGTAGTGAAACATATTTATATTCTGTGGCAGCAGTTGCTTTATCTTGGCCTTTTCCTGCCATGATTGAATACTGAGTATTATTCCTGGGATTGGCAAATGTAAACCGGAAATATGGGGAAAGTAGAGTGGAGATGACATGTATCAAAGGGCCTTGGGTCAGAGTAGAGGATAGGACCCTCCACAGCCTTCTCAGCCAGCTGAGCCTAACTGGCTCCCTGTGGCAGCATTTTTAAACATTGGTGCAGACATTTAAAAGAAATGTGCATTCGTACAATAATCACGTCATGTTTCAGGGCCGATATGGATACCGTATACCACCAATTATCGGGAAAATAAAATGCAGATACTTATAATAAGCTAAATGCCAAATATCAGCATCAATAATCCACCTGGCTGATAGTCAGTCTACACCTCGTTGTTATTATTGGTATGGGTTGGCAATTCAATTATTACAGTGATTGAGCTATAATTCAATAAGTATACACTGGCCAAGCTGCCCCCAGTTGTATTCAGAGCAAAAATAGTGGAACTCATAAACAACACTGCAGGCTTTTTCGTTTCCCTTTCAATTGTCTTTTAACTTTATTGTCACTTAAGAATTCAGATAAAGGTAGAATTTAGATTATATGCAGGGTATTAAGCAGGAAAAATGACAAAACAGCCATATTGAACATCCTGCCTCAGAAGGGCATAAAAAATTCCTGTCAATGGAATCAAAACCTAAACTTGTTAAAAGTGTTGTTCAAGCTGTAACATTTACGCGCCTGTGACATTACACCTTCGTGATGACATCACAGAGGTGCAAAGGGAGTGACACCAGCTCCACATAAACAAACACCAACTGTGTTTGTGTATGTGGAGCTCCCCCTGTGTTGTGCTTTCTTGTGCTACTGCAACACCGTAACGCAGTGTGGACTGACAGACAGGGACACCAGATATCATGCTTTTATATATATATATATATGAAGTTTATTTGATAGGGACAATGCAAATTACAAACAAACAAGCTATAAGTAACTGATGTTTCACATGCAGAGATTATGGCTATTGCTAGTTTCCATTTCCTTTTGTGGTATCAGTATGAATGTCTCAGGGCATAATGAGGGCGGGGCTTTATTTTAGATAATCACAAATGATTAGACCAGGTTTGTTGAGCAAATGTTCAGGCCTTAAGTTTCTACATTGTTGAAGAGAGGGAGCTCTAGTTTTGCAGAATTGTTCAATATAAACCTTACTGGAGACTTGGCTGAATGTAGATGGTCTATCACATTACCAGATTCAATGAAAATCTGAGGAATTATCTAAAAGTGCATTTGTACGAACTTTAAGTTTGTTTTTGGGCAGGCTTATCAACACAGCCAAAGCACAAGCTGTCTACATTTATTCAATTACAAAGGGAAGGGAAACCGTCCTTTATTCTCCAGAGTAGATACTACATCACACCTTCAGTGCCCTCTTCTGCAAGTACTAACATCATGTACTGATTCACTAAAACAGAGCAGCATTTAAGTGCAACTTAAAAGAGCTAACATTATCAAGACCTCCATTTTTATGGTGAAACCATTTAATCTTCACCATATTTTTATGTTAAAGCATCTTTTGTTCTTTTTTTGTTTTGTTTTTTTTTTTCAGACTGAAAAGCCAGAACGACGTCATACCTTTGCCTCCTTAGCTTTGCGTAAGCGCTACAGCTATTTGACCGACCCAGCAGCGAGTGAGTGTCCCATTTTTACCTACTTAAAATGTATTGAGTTTAGATGTTATGTTATTTTAAACAGTTTGTTTTTTTTAAATGTCCCTTTATACAGTGTTCATATTTTCTATTTACACAAAGTATAGAAAGACATTAACCTACCAACATGTTTATCAATCATCTGTTCCATTCACCTTTTATCATCTGTCATTCATGAAACATCTGCATGGTTTACTGTGTTTTATGCTTTGCTTACCCACCCCATGTCTACAAAGAGTCTCTCTGTTTCAACGGTTACATTATTCTACATCTGTGGAAACACTGGGAATCAATGTCTGTTCATTTATAATTTCACAAAAATGTTTAATTCATGTTGAATAAAAATATTCCTTTGAATTGTTCTCATTCTTTATAGTGGCCATTTCACTCTTATTGGCTTTCTGATTGTGTGCGGCTGTGTAAATTAATGTGGAAACAGGTTGCACTTTACATTAACTGAATTTTACCTACATGGATGTTTGATAGAATGCCTGCAATTTCATAATATGCAGTTAATGAAAAAGTTGCAAACAATTCATGCAACCAGTGTATTATAAGGGGTCACTTTTCACTCATTTCTTTTGCCTTGAGTGGCTGATTTGCTTTTTTTTTGTGTAAAGTGCAACCTTATATTTTTATTTGAAGTCATGACCAAACAAGGAGAGTTTATTTATTAATGTTATACACTTGTGGGGTCATCTCTGGCATTGAAAACGAAAAAAATGAAAGCATAAACACATGTCACTTAAACATGTATAGTAAAAGGCACTGTTGCAAGAGGCAGATCAATTAAGCACATCAAAAGTCAATGGAATTGTATTATTTTGGTTATCATGTCACTTTTTGTCAACTCATATGTCAAGCATTTTTTGTACATACTTATTTGGTGTATTTTGTCATAAACCACTGATCGAGACTTTCATTTACCATGCCATCCTGGGTTTTTGTGTAGGAGCCTTTTTTATTTAATGTGAAATATTTGTCTTGCAGCTTTTACAGTTCTGTTTCTGACTGACTCAAATTTCTCTTTCTGGTTTTTATGTTTTATTTCCAATTATTTTTTTTGTTACATTTTATGTTCCTTTCCTTATTGCTTTTGGTTTAAATTATCGTTGAAGAAACAACTGATCGAAGCTCGCAGAGAACACAGCCTTCTGGCTACCCTCACAAACCTGTCTTTTCAACGAGATCTTATCAGGCGTGGTCGTCTGTTCCTGTCGCCATCCCTGGTCAAGCCAAGTCTGGGTTTGGCTCCCTCTCCAGCTCGTCATCCAACACGCCCTCTGCCTCTCCATTAAAATCTGTCTGGTCCATCAACTCTGCCTCCCCTATCAAGACCAACATCCCTGGATCTCCTGCTTCTTCTGTAAAGTCAGTTAGTGACATGGCATCTCCCATCCGAACTTACAGAACCATCTCCTCTCCTATAAAAACTGTAGTCCAACAAGTGCAGTACCCAGGGCAGGTCACCCCTAGTCCCCTGGCCTCACCAGGCAAAAGTGTCCCAGATTCAGTGTCTATGAAAGGCCTGGCAGCATTGTCTGCCAGAACCTCCCCTATAACTGTCTCTGGAGGAGGCAGTACACTTCTTGAGAGAGCGTCCATAGGCATGACTCCACCATCCTCTCCCAAATCCTCTCTGAGTATGTTCAGTTCACCTCTGCCATACAAAACCGTTATGGGGGGATCTAGCAGCCCTGCGTCCTCTTCACCCATAAAAACAGTCCCTGGTCTCTCCTCTGTTCGTTCCTTTGCCTCTGAAGTCACTGGCCCAGCAAGAAACCTGTTTTCCTCGCTTACATCACCTCTTAAATCCAACAACGCTCCAAGTACTGCAGCTCTGATCAATGGAACTGTGTCCCCTACACAGTATCGCTCTTCTTCCCCAACATCTCTTCTCCCGAGCAGTCTACAAGAGCGAATACAAGCAACCACCAATGCCGCAACGACAAGTGTCAATGCAGCCTTTGACGAGGTTGAGAAAACGTTTAATTCTTGTTCTGCAGGCTATGGCACATTGAAGTCCATGTCCTCTTCAGCATCCTCCTCATATCAGTCTATTAGATCATCAGCATCCAACTCCCTCTACCCATCCCTCAGATCCCCTCCTAGTGCCACGACTGCTGTAACATCCAGTACAGTGACTGTTCCAGTGTACTCTGTTATTAATGTGCTGCCAGAGCCCCAGTTCAAAAAGCTACCTGAGGTGTCAAAGTCAGCTGCTGCCCTTCTGTCCCCAAGGAAGACTGTTCCCGCAGAAGCAAATGCTCACTTGCAGTCTTCCTTTGCAAAAACTCTTTCCCCTATCAAAACCCCCCTTTTTGCTGCTGGCATGAAGTCAAACACCACATCACCGCTGTCATCCAGCCAAGAGATTCTAAAGGATGTGGCTGAAATGAAGGAGGACTTGATACGAATGTCAGCCATTTTGCAGACAGATCCAAACTCCACAGCCAACAAAGGATTTCAGTCCGATTCTCCTAAAGAGGCTAAGCTAGAGGATGAAGAACCATACAGGATTGTTGAGAAAGTAAAACAAGATTTGGTCAAAGTGAGCGAAATACTTGCAAAAGACGCTGCAAAGGACGGTAGAGTTTCCCTGGCAAGAGGTTCTTTGGATGATATACATTTCTCAAAAGTCCAAGTTGAACAACCACCAAGCAACTGGAGCTACCCTCCGAGATATGAGACTGTGGTTCCTCAAGCCAAATCAAAAACAATACCAGATAGAGATTTTAATCTTTCAAAAGTGGTTGACTACCTGGTCAATGATGTTGGTAGCAACTCTTTCTCCAAAATGCATGAGACAAAGTCCAAAGCAGATGAGGGCAAGAAAGAAGGAGAGGGCAAGGAGAAACAGAAACGGGTTCTAAAACCCACTATAGCAGTTCAGGAGCACAAGCTTAAAATGCCACCAACAACAATGCGCTCTTCAGCTTCAGACAAAGAGATCAGTAAAGTAGCAGATGCCCTCTTTTCAGCAGATACTGTTCTAGAGTCTCCTGATGATATTTCACATGAACAGGACAAAAGCCCCCTCTCAGACAGTGGCTTTGAGACCAGGAGCGAGAGGACACCCTCCGCCCCTCAAAGTGCAGAAGGCATGGGTCCCAAGGCCCTTTTTCAGGATATCCCAGTTCCCCCAGTGATCACTGAGACTAGGACTGAGGTTGTTCATGTTATCAGGAGTTATGAGCCTCCAGAGGATAACAAACAACCTGCAATGGAAGATGCACATCCTGTCAGATATATTGATTCAGAATCTAAAGGGCATCTAAATCAGACTCCATCAACTCCTGATCAAAATAAATGCTATTCAATGAAAGTCAGCCCTGATGATGATCCGATGGGAAAAGGGATGAGGGTAAAAGAGGAAACTCACATCACAACCACCACTAGGATGGTTTACCACAAACCATCTGCCAAGGAAGCTGCATCAGAGAGATGTGAAGAGACAATGTCTGTGCATGACATAATGAAAGCATTTCAGTCAGGAAAGGACCCTTCAAGAGAACTTGCTGGACTGTTTGAACACAAGTCTGGCAACGAGGAGACATCACAAAGAGTCCTCGAGGACATCAACTCCAAACCTAAGGTTGAACGGATAATTGAAGTTCATATTGAAAAGGGCAATAAAACAGAACCAACAGAGGTCATCATCAGAGAGACAAAAAACCACGCAGAGAAGGAAATGTATTACTACCCAGGGAATAGACAAGAAGAGGAAGAGCCTGAGGAATCTCTTCCAGTGTACCTCGACTCTCCCAGGGTGAACACACCCATGTCACAGGAGGAAGACAGTCGCCCCAGTTCAGCCCAACTTATGGCAGATGACTCTTACAAAACACTAAAGCTACTAAGCCAGCAATCTGTAGAGTACAATGAGGATGAATCATCAGAGCTTAGGGGAGAATCTTATAATTTTGCGGAGAAAATGTTACTCTCTGAGAAATTTGACCAGTCTCATTCTGACACAGAGGAATATCTGAGAGATAGGTCTCGCTTCCACTCACCAGACAGAAGTAGTCACAGTGAAGGTAGATCAGGTGGGCCAAGGACAGAGTATGTTTTTAGGTCATCAAGAAATGTGTTTGACAAATCTGGAAGAATGGCCAACGTTGATGATTCCTTTGACAAACTGACACTCTTGCAGTACTCTTCTGAGCCTGGTAGCCCAAAACAGTCTGTTTGGATGCGTGTGTCAGATGATGCCCAGAATAAGGACAGCAGACAGATAGTGTATGAGGACAGGGTGGACAGGACTGTAAAAGAGGCAGAGGAAAAGCTGAGCGAGGTGTCTCAGTTTTTTCGTGATAAAACAGAACAACTCAATGATGAACTCTCATCCCCAGAGAAGAAATCTCGTAGGCCAGACTTTAGGGAATCACGATCAGGGCCTAGCTCTACACACAGCAGTCCAGAGAGGTCAGCTTATCGCGGTGGGGGGAGTGGGGAGGAGTGGAGCAGAGAAAGGCTACGAGACAGGTTCAGCTCTGGTGATAGGAAATGTGCAAGCCTACCCAGCAGTCCAGAGAGGAGAGTATTGCTGCAATACACTGATTCAGACCGAAGACAGCAAGATGATAAATCAAAAGGAAGCACAGGTGAAAGCCCAAAGCCTTTTCAAATGTCTTCCTCCAAAGTGAGTGCAGTGAGGCTAAAGTTTGAGCAGGAGGCTCAAAGACAGGACAGGAGTCATCAGGCAGATCAGAATTCAAATCCTCCCATTAGGAAGCTCCAAGAGAGTAAGCTACCTGTGTATCAGGTGTTTGCTGGTTCAAACCTTCCAAAAACACCGGACCGTCCAGGAAACCAGAGAAGAAGTTTAGATAGCCAGTCTGGTAAGTTCTCACCAAAGCACGAGACCAGTCAAAAAGATCAGGAAGAAAAAAAGGTGTTCAAGGCATGGGAGGGCCAAGACTATGGAAACTATAAACCCCAGTCGCCCAAACTACCACACTCCTTAATCAGTGATGGCAATAATAGTGATCCCCAAAGACAAGAAACCACTAAGAAAATAATCTACACAGAATTTGTTGTCCGAGAAAGTCCAAATAGTAACGATAGTCTAAAAAAAAACTCGGAATCGCAAAATCCTGTAAGAAAGCCATCTAATTTCTCTGAAAATAACAAATCCACCAGTTTAAAACTAGATTCCTCAGTTGAATCGTGTGAGAGGACAGGGTCTCATATACCTACTTTAGCTAGAAGTCGCTTACACAGTAGCTCTGAATCCAATAAGTCCACTCGTGGATCTTCCGTAGGAAAATCTTCAGACTCATCAGACTGCAGTGTGTCAAATGTAGTGTGTAATGGGGTTGATAGTGACCAGGTAGAGTATTTGGAAGAAGTCACTCCTGTTGTTGTCACAGAGGGCTTCAAGGATATTAAGCCTTTACCTGTGTATGTTAGCATCCAAGTAGGAAAGCAATATGAGAAAGAAACCGCATCAGGGCAACTCGGAACTTACAAAAAGATAGTGAGCCATGAGAGTAGGACAGTGCATGAGACTAGGGGTGCTTTTTACACTGTCAAGCAAAAGCAGTCTCCTTCTCCTCAAGGAAGTCCAGAAGATGACACCCTAGAACAAGTGACTTTCATGGACAGCTCTGGGAAAAGTCCTGTTACTCCTGAGACCCCCAGCTCAGAGGAATTAAGTCTAACCTCAAGAACACCAGACTCTGTGATAGGCTTCATGCCTGGCATGCCAAGCCCTATCCCAGAGGAGTCTGAGGAGGAGGAAGGGAAGACCTTCATCTACAAGGAACCCTCAAAAGAAAAACCCAAGCCAGCTCCCTCAGGGAATCAAAGCAAAAAACAGGATGCACAGAGACCGAAGTCAAAGGAGAAAAGAGTGGCCTACATAGAGTTTCCACCCCCACCTCCCCTAGAGACAGAGCAGTCTGACCCTGAAAAACGAGGTTCATGTGCTTCCTCTGAGGCAGAGACAGAAATGATGGAGGTGAACCTCCAAGAGGAGCACGATCGGCATCTCCTCGCCGAGCCAATCATCAGGGTCCAGCCTCCATCCCCTATTCCCCCAGGAGCTGAAAACAGCGACTCTAGTGATGATGAATCTGTTTTTCATCCCATTCCTATCAAGAAGTACACATTCAAAATGAAAGAGGAGGGAGAGAAACGGCCAAAACAGAAAAGGTCAGAGAAAAATGCAAATAAAGAGTCTGGGCTCAACGGTGTCGTGAAGGGGGAAGATGCTGACTTAGAACAAAATGGCAATGACCAGTCAATCACTGACTGTTCTATAGCCACCACTGCTGAGTTCTCCCATGACACAGATGCAACTGAAATAGACTCTTTAGATGGGTATGACCTGCAGGATGAGGATGATGGACTGAGCGAGGACCCTAAAACCTCTAGTCTGTCCAATGATGGAAAAACAACAGACCGCTCATTTAGCCAATCCAAGCTTGAAGTGATAGAAGAAGAAAAATGTGAGGAAGGAGGGGAAAATGGAAAGAACAAAACAAGCACATCCTCAGCAAAATCTAGTGGAGAGGAAAAAGATTATACCCTTGAAGGAAGGCATCCAGAAAGGCTGGGCTTTGGGGAGAACTACTTTGGCTACCAACTGGAAGAAGAGCTGAATTCAACTTTTAAAACTGTTGCCACCAAAGGCTTGGACTTTGACCCCTGGTCTACCAAAGGGGGCGAAAGCGATGGAGTCTATGAGTCCAAGGCAAAAGACGAGGACCCCAAGCCCTTTGGTTTATCGGTAGAGGACAAATCACAGGCTACAACTCCTGACACAACACCCGCTCGAACACCGACTGACGAGAGCACACCGACTAGTGAGCCTAATCCCTTCCCTTTCCATGAAGGGAAGATGTTTGAGATGACCCGCAGTGGTGCTATTGACATGAGCAAGCGGGACTTTGTTGAAGAGAGGCTTCAGTTTTTCCAGATTGGTGAGCATTCCTCTGACCCAAAAACAGGGGAAAAGGGGAGAGGGGGCAAGATCCTGGGGGTAATTACCTCTCAGTCAAAAACAGGGGCCACAGTAGATGGGATGGTCAAAGTTATAGATACAACCACAAACAGCAGCACTACACCAACACCACCAGCAGCAACAGCAGCAAAATGCAGCCCTGCACAGCCCGGCAGTGACACTGGCTATACCGGTACCGATGCCCCCACCTGTGAAGCCATAGCTGAGACCGCCTCCTCATGCACAATCACAGCCTCTAAGGTTGATCCCAAATTACGCACTCCAATTAAGATGGGCATAGCTGCCTCTATTACTGTGAAAAAAGACTCAGGGGATCTCACCGATTGTAAAGCTGAGATGTCCGAGGGTCAGATGGTGCCAGAATATATCAGTATAGAGGGCCAGTGTACAGACATCCAGTCCAGCAAACACCCTGAGCCCAAGCTAGAAAGAAGAGATTACCCCTCTGAAAACTGCAACAACAACAATAATCTCGAGTCCTCCAGTGTTCAGGCCAACTACATCCAGTGTGGGAGTGTAGTGTTTAATTTGCAGTCCTCCTCTGAGCCCACTCTGCAGAAAGCTAGCAGGATAGAAACATTGTGCTGTAGGGATGTAGAGGAAAGAGTAGAAGTTCACAAAAGCAATCAAGAGCAAGAGCAGAAAAGTGAAACAGTCAAAGAAAGTGAAGTGAAACAGCCAAAGTCGAGGCTTCCAGTGAAAGCATCAGGGTGGTCATTTCACACGCAGGGAACAGCCATAGGCAAACAGAAAGCCAAACAACCAGTGACAGTTGAAGTACGGAAAAGAGGAGAGCCAGCCATAGCTAAAGTAGAGCCCAGGTCCAGAATACCAATCAAGGATGTTAAAAAGAGCAGTCCTGCTGCCACAGCTAGTCCAGTTGTTTCAGTTCGTGTTACCTCACAGCCAACAAGGGCACTAGACAGAGACAGAGTAGCAATACAGTTACCATCAAGGCCACAGCTCAAGGACAGGCATCAGGCCAGCAGCGTAACAGGTAGACAAGACAGACAGGAGAACCCTAGTGAGGTTTGTAAGCGCACCATTGAGTACTTTAAAGACATTAGTGGGGAGACGCTAAAGTTGGTGGACCGCCTGTCAGACGAGGAGAAAAAGACGCAGACAGAGCAGTCGGAGGAAGACAGCACCTCCCGGAGCACCTCTCTGTCGGACGCCTCCCAGCCTTCCCAGCCCTCCCAGCCCTCCCGCTCATCCAGGTCTGGTAGAGGTTCGAGGGCTGAGGCCGGGGCCGCGTCCATAAGGGCAAAGGTGGCGACGACGGACAGGGCCTCCGGCAGTGAGAGGAGCAGGAGGAGTAGGCGGACTGGTGGGAAGGAGGGCAGTCAGGGACTCACAGGGTCTCGAACGCCTCCCATCGCGGAGATCAAGCCTAGTTTGTAAAACTTTCACACTATGTTTAAAATACATCTCTATATTTATATCTTTCACTTTTAGTTGCATGACATCGTTGTGATCGTTTAATGGATTGACTGGAATGCCTGTGGCGTGTTTACATATTCTCTTCAGAACAGTAGCTGTCATTGAAATTTCTTTTCTGTCATTGATGTACTGTGTACTGTATTGTCCTTGTTGCAAGATCCTGTTTCCTCTGTTCCCCTCTGCCAACCCCTTTTAACCTCTGTATAGTAGAAAGAGCATGCCAGTAGTTGTGACTGGTCCACTGGCACAACCAGTCCCTTTTTTGACAACTCCCTGGTCTGTCTGTCTGTCTGTGCAGGGTGGCAACCAAGTTATCCCAGTAGTGTGTTCCTACAGATTTACCATGTACCAACTGTCATTTAAACTAACTAGTGTTGAAAACACACAAAAGTGTCTCGCATGTAAACATGTTAGATTCTAACATAGACTTCTCCACCCTAGCTGTGTAGAACTAAGAGTCTGTTGTTTAGAGTCATGTTATGCTTTGTTTTGTGTGGTTCTCATGACAGTTACTGCCTGCCTAGAGGATACATACCACAAACAGTCACAGAGCACCACTTATTCTATGAACATATTTAATTTGCTCATTATGTCTCTAATGTGAAATACCCTTTTCTAGCCATCATGGGGAAATAGTTCTTAACCCACATGATAAAGCTTTACTACAAGCAAATGCTTGATTTTTTTAAAAATGTATTTTTATTCAACCCAACTAAAAATAATTTAACTTTGATGATAGCCAGTGGCCAGAAAAGGAAACTTATATACATATTTATCCATCTGTGACATTAGTGTATGTAGGGAGAGAATGTATATGTTATTAACATGTGGTTGTCCTCTGTCTTGTCAGGTCCCCAAAGCCCTTGTGAGAGAACAGACTTGCGGATGGCTATTGTTGCAGATCACTTGGGACTTAGCTGGACAGGTAGAAAAAGAGAAATATTTATGATGTAACTCATGTCGACCATACTTCCTTTATTTGGCTCTGTTAATCTCAAAGGTTGTTGTTTGCTGCCCTCTTCTGGCTAGCAGAATGACCTGCAAAGAAACTGTTCTTTCATAACCCCATTTCAAGAAAAGCTGTGAAACTGTACAAAATGTGAATGAAAACAGGACGTGATGCTTTGCAAAACTCTGGAACTCTATATTTTATTGACAATAAACATAAATCCCAACTTTAAGACTCAGTCACAAAGGGAACATAATTTAGGGATCACATTTACATCTGCAGATTGAACTTGAGTTTTCAAAATTTGGAAAGTGGTAACCAAAGCTACAATGTGAAATGCTTAAACACTTGATGGAATATCTCACAATGCCACAATTTGGCTAAGTGGCAATAGGGTATTTATATGACTGGGTACTAAAACATGAGCCCAGAGTGGCTGAGCCTGTCTTAGTCAGTTATTCTAAGGCTGATTAGAAGGAAAGGAAGTGCTTTTTTTAAATAAAATGTTAATATCAAATTGAAAATGGGCACATTATTTAAAATTATTTATACATTATTTAAAAATTTAGAATGCTGTCTTATGGACAGCAGTTACTCAAATTACTGTGATTTTGTTGTGTATTTTGAGTACTTGTACCTTTTTAAGTACATTTTGAAATAAGTACTTTTACTTCTGCTTAAGTAAGTTTTAACCAGAGAAACTGTTCTTTTATTTGGGCTTAATGTCTTTTACATTTTCCATCTCTGTTGACTAAAAAATAGCACATAGAGAGAAGATGATTCCACGTTACAGCCAATAATAGCGCTGTATTTTTCATTATTATTAAGTGTGACTTTACCTGAAGAACGTAATTGGAGATCCATATTCTCATGCTGTTATTTTCAATAAAGACAGATAATCATGCCAACAAAATAAGCGCTGCCAAACCAGTGTGGTGTAAAAATCAACTTGAAAGTCAATAACAAGTAGGAATGAACAATTTTGAAGATTTCAAAATTGTGATTATTTTGATTCATTGAACATTTAAGTATGAATTGTTATATTGAGGGGAATGATAATTTTTTATGATGTTTTCATTTATAATAGGAAAATTGTTATCAAAATTAAGTAAAGATGGATTTTTTTGCCAACTATGCTGAAAAATTGACACTTGAATATTGTCTTGATGCACAGAGCATAACAGTTCTGCTGCAAAAAATGTACTGAACTGGAATTATATGCACATTTCAGGTGAAAGAAATATTGCAGCAGGCCATTTTGGAATTTAATTTGAATTGATTCATTGCCCAGCCTTAGTAGCTACCTAATACTCAATACTTAAAGTAAACTTGAATGAAATTATTTTTACTTTTACTTGAGTAGATTTATGGACATGTACTTTTACTTAATGAACTTTTAACCAAAGTAACTTACACTGTTAAAAGTACCTTTTAACATGTACATATTAGCCAATGGTAAAAGCAGCTCTTTTATTGCAAGAAATGGAGATAAATAAGTTAAAATATTAATAAAACATTTAGCACATAAAAACAGAATAAAATAAATGGAATTGTTGGATGTTTTTCATAGACCTTTGCCACCATTTTTTTCCAGACACACATTGGCGACCCACTGAAAACTGCTCCGTGACCCACTTTTGGGTCCCAACCCACCACTTGAGAACCACTGCTCTAGTCCATATCTGCTTTTAATGATTTGAAAATCATAACTTTCCATTTTATTTACATTTTAGTCCAAGCTTTTCTGGAAACTTGGTTGTGCCTATGAAAAGTTAAAACAAAGTGAAATTTGTTAAGATTTAAATTATATGTATTAATATTGGAGCTTAATTGTGGTAACAACTAAATTACAAGGTATAAAGTCTTTCAACTCAAATGTCAGTATTGTGTAATCATCTTTGAAATCTTTCAGTTTTCCTGAGTGAATAACTTGGCATCTTCTTTATCAAGATATGAATGTAAGTGTCTGCCTTGCTGTCCCTTTTCCATCACAGAGCTGGCTCGGGAGATGAACTTCACAGTGGATGAGATCAACCACATCAGATTAGAGAACCCCAACTCTCTAACAGCACAGAGCTTCATGCTACTTAAGAAATGGGTCAGTCGGGAAGGGAAAAATGCCACAAGTAAGGCTATTTTTATGTCTGAAAACCTTATTTTCCATTTCTCTACTCTTTGATTTGTTTTTCTTCTCTCATGCTTTCTCTTCTCTATTTTGGGATTTGTTTAATTGTTTTGTTGTCTCGCTTGTCTCCACAGCGGATGCCTTATCTACAGTGCTGACCAAAGTCAATCGGATGGATATTGTGACTTTACTGGAGGGCCCAATATTTGACTATGGTAACATTTCAGGCACGAGATGTTTTGCCGATGATAACGCTGTATTCCGGGATCAGGCTGATGGTAAAGTTTAGCTCTGTCTAGCTGACCTCTTACCTCTCCCTGCTACCTTTTTATTGTGCCAATGCATGGATTATATACTATTTGTTTGAATCTCTTGAAAAATGGATGTAGAGTCAGATTTGGTTTGGACAACTGGCTTATGACACCTAAAATACATTTTTGATTGACTGATTTGATTAATAACACTTTAACATGACTTTCACTACTTTAAAACAACTTATTTCAACTAACCATCTTTCTATTTAAAGCTCCTGTGAGTAGTTTTGACTGATTATTAAACAGCATGAATTTACTGTAATGCTGATGCCTTTTTATGGCACACTCAAGCAAAATAAAGGCCATGAGCATTAGGATTGAGTATGTCATTAAACTGAATTTTTAATGTCTGGAAACTCTGCTGTATGTGTCAAACAAAGGAATTGACGGCATTCTGCCAAAACATCTTGTTACATTACACATTTCAAAGATTTGCAAGAAATGATCCATTAGACTGTTTAAAAAGCAGAAGACAGGACATGTGCAGGACAAAGTGGCAAAGAGATAGAGGTACCACTTTGTCCACAGGGTGTGCTAAAATTAGTTTAAACTGACAGCTCCTCACAGGGGCTTTAATTCCTGTCTTAAATACTCCTCTACAAGTCAAAATAGTTTATCCAGTTGTCACAAATAAGCTACATCTGCTTGTTGAATCCTGTTCTGTGCATGCTGCATACTAGACCCTACTTTTTCATGTTTTTTGCTAATATCTGACTTAAGTAGAAATGTTATAACCCTCTAGAGTTTGCTTACTTCTCTTGATTTAGCGTAGCTCTCCTAGTTCTCCTCCAGTTCCTCTGAGCCTTCCTCGGATAGATGAGAGAATCTCTTCCTCTGTGAAAGCAGACTGCCTCCTCCTCCTCCACCTCCTCCTCCTGCCTCCCATCACCTCCCCACAGCAGCATCCACTGCTGATAACAGCACATAACAACTCTTAACACAATAAGAGTCATGTGTTGCCCTCTCCACATCCATTCCTCATGCCTCCTCCACACAACCTTAGTTATGTTATCATTGTCTTGTGCGTGTTTCACAATCTTTTATGTTTTTCTTTTTCTCCTTTCTTCATTTTTTCCTCTTCTTCACATGTTAGTCTGCATAATCATCCCTTTAACTCCTGGAAGCGCTCCATCAGCCTATCTTGTGCCGTCTTCCTCTCCCTACTTTCCAACGCTGACCCCAACACCCCCACCCACTCCCCTCACCCCTACCACAGCGCTTCACTACCGCCCTCTGTCCTCACGTCGCTCTCCGAGTTACGAGTCGTCCATCTCGCTCAAAGACTTGGCACCTCCAGCCCAGTTTGAACCGTCACACTTCAACTTCCTTTCCCCTTCCTTCCAATCCTTGAAGCCTCAGAGCCCCCGTGCTCAGTCCCCTGTCCTCCCTTTCTCACCTCACCCGTCATCCCCAATCCCACTCATCACTTCACCTGTTGCTATTTCTCCACCACCCATACCTTTGTCAGTTCCCTCCTCACCCAAATCCACCCCAACATCCTCCAGACTCCCCACTCCGACTCCAGACCTCTCACAAACAGAGCCGAACACCTCCTCTCAAACATTATCTGAATCTACCTCTTCCCTGCACACTTTCCCCCCCTCTGACTCTACCCCCTCTTCTGACTCTGCTCCCACAACTGTAAACCTCACCCTCGCCTCACCCTCTATTGCCCCCAACCCATCTGAATCCAGCACCACACCTGTCTCGCCCATCCTCTCCTCTCCTTCAGGCCGTGCTTCACCTTCGGTTGCCACACCTCAAAGCAAAGAGTCCCCCTCCTCCCGCCCTGTCTCACCTCTTTCGTTGTCTCCCCTTCCCCCCGCCTCACCCTCTGGGTCTCGTTGTACTAGCCCCACTCCCTCCTCCCCTCCTCTTCGCTCACTGTCTCCTTGTCCTGCATGTCAGTGTACCTGTGCGCCCTCCATCGCCCCACCTGTCAATCCTACCCATGTGGACTCTTCCTCAATGGAACTATATATCTAGCACACTCTTTCTCTTATCTTTTTTCTCTTTTCTCATCTCTCATCTGTCATCTTATGTGAGCATGTAACAGGACACCTCAGCAAAATATTAATAGCTTACACTTATCACATCCCACATGATTAACAAGGCCTTTTGTCACAAATATGTTTCACTTTTTGATGTCTTACCTAACTGCAACTCTAATAAAGTCACTAAAAATATATCATTACTTCTCTAATAGCTAATTTTAGTTTCTATCCTTTTGGACTTTGAAAACATGTTCAATAAAATGTATTTTGCAGTTTTGAAATATTTTACTGCTAATGTTAGATACTAATAGATTGTATGCATTGACATCACTTTAAGCATGCTTGCTTTGTGAGGTGGAGTGTAAAACATTCTGAATTCTGACTGTCTGATCAGTGGGGAAGAGGCAAAAAGGGAGGAAACCCGACTAATATTTTCTTACATGAGAAATATTTGCACTTGAAAGAGATCCATGCTGTCTACTAAAGACACAATGGACCTTGGATACTGATATGTGGCCAAAAATTCGTTTCCTGGCACTTGTATGGACCTGATTTCAACTGCAAAGCAGAGCCAAAGACACACACCAGCCAGGGTCGAACCATCATAAATATTATAACTAAATTAGCATTAAAGTTTTGGGTTAATGCAAAGCTTTAGATCAGCTGTTAACTTCATCAAAGCATACATTGAAATAACTTCATTATTTAGCTGAATAAAACCCCATTAATTTGCAAAGACTACTTTATTTCATCTGTGATCAACTTCATTGGACTTAACAATTTTCGTATGTCCCTATAAAACCAGCCATGTTACTTTGACATTGTGGGGTTATACTATGTACAGCTATAAAATATAGTCTGTTTTCTTTAGATGCCTTGTCACTTACAGTCCCTGTAAAGTGAAATCCAAGATTTGTGTCTTATCACACTAGATATGTTGGAATAAGGTTGCTGTAAACATGTAAAAACACTGTGTGTCAGAATTTTGGATTTAAACTATTAGAAAGTTGTTCACCTCTTTCCTGTCTTGGTTTAACTTTGGCAGGGTGAATAGAGGGACCCACCACTTCACTGTTCCCAATGGGGAATTATCCCGCCTCTCTAATGCCACAACAATAAAAAAATCTCTGAGCAGGTTATCTTAGTACAGTCTGTTGTCAGCTGACATCACTGCCTTCGTTGAAAGTTAACAGCCAGCTACATGCTGGTTTTTGTTTATTGTGAGGTAAATTACCCTATCAGCTACGGTGGCCTATGAGTCGTTAAAAGCATCATAACACAGATTTGTTCCAGGAAACAGTCAAATTAATCCCCAGTTTCTCTCTGTTAAGTTTAGTAAAGTATCTGTTGATAGACATGTGTTATTGCTGCCAAGTCTGTCACAATAAAAGCCTCCGATGCTAATCTTCATTGAAAACTCTTATTTTAAAGAGCAACATCAGGACATGAAGTGTTTTCAGCAGCAGCTTAACAACAAAGGCGTCTCATAAACAGGAAAGTAGCATAACTATAACTCAGAAAACTCAGAAAATGAGATATTAGGAATACCTAAAGAGTTTATAGCAGGATGAGAAAATGAAACCAGAACTTTTTAACTGTAACTACGCTGTCTGCCTGTCACAGCATAAATGCGATTGTTTCCCTGGTGGCTGACACAGAGAGCTGACAAGTCCAATAGAGCAGACAGATAATTCCTCCAATCAAGCTGTAGCTTTTTTTTTTTTTTTTTTTAATTTGAGAGGATTGAATTTCTCTTGAGTGGGCGTAGATTCAGCTTATTCAACTGACACTCCCACACCATCCTTGAGCAGATATCACTGCCTGATTTTTCATGAATTTGAAGCTTAATTTAAAAATTTAAAGATGTTTTTCATGACTAAAAGTTGGCCTGGTGGTTCATAATACTGTGGCCTGTCATTCAACAAACCTAAAATACAGATTTGTGTCACTTTACAGGGACTTAAAGATTTTTATATTACTGTATGATTGAATTGCAGAAATTTACAATGATAAGGAGGGAGAATGGAGTGGGGTTCAGATTATATTTATCACCAACCAAATGCTTACTGGCTGTGATATGATGCATACAGCATGTGGTGACCTTCATAACAGCACGGCTTTGTCTTGTGGATTTATAAACAGCTCCAAACATTTCTCTAAACATATTCCATCAGCTGAGGATTTAAACTGCTACGTTGAACATCATAAAGATATATAATCATTTTAAAGATGGCAATTTTCAGCTGAAATAAAGCCATTTACTGCTTACTCCCTAGTGATTTCTGCCACTGGTTTGAACTGCAGAGACTCATGCTGAATGTGACGTCATGTGCATACCCTCTATTTTTGCTGAACTTATTCAGTTGCAGCAGACATCATCACCATAAATGCTATCTAGTTGTCTGGATACATGCTTCACACCTAAGCATCTGTGCCATTGTCCATGTCATACAGTGTCTGTGTTAGGGTGCTTGTGTTTATGGGGAGTTATGCTTTTTTGTAGCATGCTTCAGTGTGTGTACGTCTCTACATTTGTCATCCTATCACCTACAGATTATCAGAGCATTCTAGCGGAGCTGCAGTCCCCAGCTGCACTGCACTCTGATCCCCACTTCCTGGAGCCCGAACTTCCTGTCACCCCCAACCCTTCCCTTGACCCACACCACCAGCATCACCACCATTACCCAGAACCAGACACCCCTTTGCTGGCTGACTCCCAGCAGCCTCAGCCCCTGCCCTGGAGCCCAGAGATAGAGCCTGGTAGCAGAGAACCCGACAGCCCCCCTAGGAGTCCCCCAAGACCCTGTGAGCTTGCCCTTTCCGTCCCGGTATTTGAACTCCCAGATCCTGTTCCTTCTACGGTCAGCAAGCCCCACATCGCTCTTAATGATCAGCTGCTTCTGAGCGAGGAGGAGGACAGATCCTATAAAGAAATGGAGCTGAGCCACAGGCCACGGTCACGCTCTTTCCCTGCCACGTTTGACTCAGACATCGACATGGCTTTCTCCACATCCTCCCCTTCACTGTCATCAATATCATCCATAACTCCTTCATCACCTGACAGAGCACAATTGACAATCAGAAGAGCGCAGATGGGCGCTCTGAATGGGGTACAGGAGGTTGTAGATTGGAAAGGAAGTGAGAAGAAAGTGCCAGAAGAAATAGAGAAGGTTGCAGAGATGGTTGCAGCAGAGTTAGCAGAGGGAAATGACTTAGTGGAGAAGTGGGTGGAACAGGACTTAATTAAAAAGGTGGACAGAAAGTGTGAGATGGTAACTAAAGATAGGCCAAAGACGGCAGAAGAAAAAAACATTGTAGTGGAACAGAAGGATGGATCTGCAGAAGAAGAGAAAGATTTGGCAAATGCGCAGCAAGTTGAGAATAAGGAGGAGGTAGAAGAGGTAAAAGATGTGCAGAATATGTCAGAAGAGCAGCATTATATGATAGAAACTGAGCATGAAGTGGGAAAAAGTGATGAAATAGAAGCAGAAACTTGCAAAGAGAGTATTAATGAAACACCTGAGGCTCAAAAACTTGACTTGAGCAGCGAAGAAAGGGTCTGTATGGAAGACAGAAAAGATGACACTGATGGAGAGGTGCAGTGTAAGGGTGAAGAAGGGTTCTGTGGCAGCAAAAGGGAGATTTACGAGGACGAGGAAGCCAAGGACGAAGCTGTACGTCCTCTCTTCTTTCAGCCTTGGGTTGAGGCACTTGAGGAACACCAGCCGAGGGTTTCTGACTCCAGTGAGGAGGAGGAAGACAATGAGGAGGGGAGAGACAAAGAAATCACAGAAGAGGCATTAGGATCTCTGTGGGAGGAGGTGAAGAAAGAAGAAGGCTCAGAGGAAAATGAGGAGGATAAAGAGGTGATCAAGGCCAGTGTTGAGGAGACTCTCCATCAGGTTGAACAGGCAGAAAAAGACGTGTGTTCACTTTCAGGTTGGCACAGTGATTCATCCAGTGTCAATGTGGAACCACCAACACCAGGCCGCAGCGTCAGCTCAGACCTGCTCGACAGGCGGGAAAGGTACAAATATTTCCCCACTATACGAGGTATGGCTATTAAACAAAGAGAGTAATGCTGTAATAAAATTTTATGGAACAATTACATTTTACGTTGTCTTTCTCCTTCAATATCCTCCCTTTCTGCATCAACAACGCTGCTGCATTCAGGTCTTCTACTGATCAAAGCAGTGCAGTAGGTCTTCTTCAGACAGTTGTCTCAGAACCTCTGTCATTCTTTCCTTAACTTTTGACACAGACTCAAAACGTGTTCCTTTGAGCACAGATTTGATCGTAGGAAAAAGTCACACAGTACTAGATCCTCTCTCTTATTCATCCTTGGTGATGATGCATTGACTGCCGTTTTGTCTCAGGATTGTATTGGAAGATCAAAGTTTCAGCGTGTGTAATCACTCCTAGAAAATTTGGGTTTCCTTCAGTTTGTTCCAAAATGTCTCCACAAATTTGCTTGCGTTTTTTCCCTTTGAGCAAGAGTCAGATGTAAAAAGAAACACTTTTGTTATGTTTAAATTTTCATGCAAAATTTGCAGAACTCTCTATATCAGTGCAGACCTTTTCTGCTATCTAAACTGAGTCGTCAGTCATTTCAAACAATTTGTTCAATTTATTGATTGTTCTCAGAAGTTTTGATGTGTATGGGCACCCAGAACATTCATTGTCTTGGACATCCTCTCTGTCTTCACTAAATCTTATGTGCCATTCAAATACGTGCACATGATATGTATTGTTCCCCATACGTCTCAGTTAATGTACGAGAAGATTCGGCTGCTGTTTTGTTTAATTTCACCAGAAATTTCAAGTTAATGCTTGTTCAACTTTTAAGCTTATCACTATCCCACACCTAAGCGAAAACATGTGCACTTCAGTCAGTAGCTAGCAGTGAACTGAAGATGTCTCTTAGAGGAAACTTACAGCAGTTGTCCATGAATTCCCAGCCTTTAATACACACTCAGTATGACTGTGAACCATGTGGTTTTATCCTCATAAGAGCAGTCTCATTCTTTCATAGCCATACCTCTTAATATTTATAATTATTGCAACTAACAGAAAATATATTTTTTATATATAAAGGAATCATTGTTGAAATCTTTCTGGATACTAAAGCTATGATAAATTTGTTTTCTTTTACTGAACAGCCAAGAGAACTCAAGTGACTCCATCACTTCCTCATCTAGGGGCGAATCAGGGAGGTCACGACACAACGGCAGCAACTCAAAACACTCACCTCAGGGCGGCTCATCTGAATCATCAAATGGCAAAAAGGAAGAAGGAGCACTGGTGTCAGAGAAAAAAGTCCAGGTAATGCTAAAGAAATAAGTTTAATGATTGAATCAAATTAATGGCCATAAAGAATGAACTCCAAAGAACAATGTATCATGTTGGTTCTGCTGTTTTAATAGAAATGTCTAAAAACTGTCAAATTAATTGTTTTATTCCAGGTTTCTCTTTTTTGGTACAGCTACCAGGACATGACGATGACAAAATGACAACTAACTTATTCTCTTTCCTTTATACGTGCATTTTTCTTCTGCTGACTCCCTCTCTGTGTTTCTCGTAATGATCTCACAAAACCTTCTTCAGCAGCGTGTTAGTGTAGATTCTGGTTCAGAGGAAGAACAGACTGTAACCACTAGAATCTTCCGACGCCGTCTCATTTTAAAGGTACCCTGAAAGCCTGGTGCAAATGCTGGATTTAGACTTGGCTTGGGTTTGGTTTGGTTTAGTTTAGAGTCTGCTGTGCACTGAAGTGGGGTTTCTTGGTGACCTGCTGATACTCGCTCTTTGTGCTCATAGAGATGGTGACGTTTGAACATTGTCAGAGTTGATGGTGACATGTTTTCATCAGCTCTTTGAAGGCTAACATAGTTTGCTGCCTCTTTCTGACACAGATTCTTTTAAGAAGTTGCCTTGGTGTGGTGATGGTGTGGGATTATTTTATTATCTTTGAATCAGCTGTTGATGTGACTTTACTCATGTTCTAACCACAAACATTTTCAGGGAGAAGAAGCGAAGAATATCCCAGGTGAGACTATGACAGAGGAACACTATGTGGACCGAGATGGTAACCTCATCAGTAGAAAAGTAATGTATTATTTGGTTTTCATCCCCAGCTCTGATGTTAAACCTATCTCAAGGAGCTCCATGTCTTTATGGCCACAGACTTTTTCAGATCTTTTCCTCTTTGTCAAAACTCTTCTACATGGTACAGGTAATCAGGAAGGTCATCCGGCGGGTGTCTTCTCCCACGCCAGATAGCCAAGGAGGAGACATGTGGCTCCGAGACCTTCAGCACAGTCCCGTTCTGCAGGAGGATGGCCAAGAGGTTGGCATGAAGATCCCCCTTTTATTGTCTTCCTGGATTCCAAGTCTAACCTGTATTAAGTTATTCCTCTGGCAGAAAAGAGAACATGATTGGTGGAAAAACACTTGTAGAGAAATTAACACAAAAGTTCGATTTAAGGCTGCACTGGGCAAGACTTGATGTGCAAACCAACATACAGATGAGGTTGAAATAATTAGCCCCCCAATATAAATTTCAGTTATTCCAAAGTATTTTCGGAGTGCTGCTGAACAGAGCAAGGATTTTTTAATACAGCTTTTATACATCCTAGTTTTATTGTGGATGCTTACATATTTTTTCTTTCCACACAGTAACAAAACTATTTCACAAAAAATAAAACTACCAGGGTCAGAATTATTACCCTCCTTTAAGACTGACCTTTTTGAGCCATAGCACAAACCACCGCTGTGAAATAATGTGTAATGCTCAAAACTTGTAAAATCAAGGTAAAACTGAGGATAATCTTCCAATTTACACACTGGATAAGAATTTTGGTAAGGGTTTTAGCCATCACTTGAGAAAGCATCATGGCAAAGATAAAATAAATCAGTTTAGACTTGATAAAAATAATTCTTGATGCTCACAAAGCAGCAGAAGGATATACAAAGTTATCACAGCATTTCCAAGTGTCAAAAATTGGCATTAGGAGTATAATTGAGAAATTCAAAGAGAGCCACACAGTTCAAAAAAAGCCTGGCAGAGGAAGGAAGAGAAAGATTTCAAATATTTTGGAAAGAAAACTAGTAAGAGATTTTTCCAAAGACCCCAAAACAACTGCCAAAACACTAGTGAATGACTTAGCCATGTCAGGAATATAGTTTCAAAGAAGACCATCACTAGAGCCCTGTACAGGAATGGGCTGAAAGGTTGCAAACCAGAAAAAACTACTTCTGCAGAAGAGACACCTTAAAGCCAGACTGAAGTATGCTAGGGCAACCTGGAGAAAGATTTTGCTTACTGGAAGTGTGCCCTTTGGTCAGATAAGACTAAACTAGAGCTCTTTAGCCAGAGACATTGCTTGTATTTGGAGAACGAGGGAAGAGGTGTATAAGAGAGGGAAGGGGGGGCTTTATTGTGTCTGGAAATGGGGATCTTGTAAAGGTGGAAGAAATCATGAAGTAAAAAGGATATGTGAAGATTTTGAAAGAAAACCTCAAGTAGTCATTAGTAAAACTGTGTCTGGGTCATTTCTTTGTCAGTCCAACACAACAACAACCCCAGCAGGAGGAGCTAGAGAGATTCACCAAGGAAGAATGGGCTGGGATTCCTTAGGAGACATGTCTTAGACATGTTGAAAACCACAATAAATGACTGCAGGCTGTTATCCAGCAAAAAGGAGACACAACTGCTAATAAGTTACACCCTGGTAGTTTTTTGCTTTTTTGTGTGTGAAATAATTTTGTTTTTGTGTGCAAGGTAAATAATGTTAGCATCCCAAATAAAACTAGGATGTTGGAAAAGCTGCGTTAAAAAGATTCCTTGCTCTGTTAAACAGCGCTTATTTGGGGAAAAACTGAAAATTTCATAAGGTGGCTAATAATATTGACCTAATCTGTATGTGATTGTTCAAATACATAGCACATTAACAACATGTTTTGTTAGAATTAACATGGGAATTTATTATGAAAATTACAAGAAATGTATGTAAAGTTCATTGCATATTGACTATATTATGTGGTCAACGACATATTTTATTCTTTAGCCATAACAAGATGATCATTACCTTTAAACACTTGTCTCTGAGCTACACTGAAACGTGCAGAAACACACTCTTTCATTATCATGCATTTCAACAAAGTACTATTTCTAACACTGAAGGAGGATAGTTTACAGATATCTCATGATACTTTAAGGTCTTGAAACCTTAAAGTACGACCTTTTGCTTAACCAGCGCAGCTTTAAGTCAAACACGTTTAAACAGGATTGGTTAGATATTTTATTACGCCATCTTCTATGGAAGCAGGTGAAATGTTGATTAAACCGGATTAAAAATTGTCCTCATTATGTCTCTTCTGGGCAAAAATACTATATAAATAAATAAAGTGTTCATTTGAAGTGCCTGCTTGCATGTTTTGTTTTGACACTGTGTGCTGTCTATTGTATTGCATAACAAAGAGGGTGCTGACTGTGTTCCTGACTGTGTGATTTTTCTGGTCTTTAAAAGTGTTTAACCGATTAGTCAACAGAATGACTAATGAGCGTCGTGATTCTGCTGTGAAAACACAATCTGCTTCTTTTGTTTCTAACTCCTTTCATTAACATTGATCTTCCTTTTCTAGGTGTCAGATTGCTTTGTTGTTTGGGTGCCAATTATTTTCCTAACACTGAACCAATACTAACTCTTACTAGTATCCCATTGATGATCTCTCAATGTGTGGTGACTTCTCTTTCTCAGGTTTTCACAGGTTTTGTGCAGTGGGTTGCAACTTCTACCATGGGAACAAAATATCATATCTCAATTATAATGTGTGTGTTTGTGTTTTCCAGCAAGGAGAGGGCTCAAGGAATAGCAGGCGAAAAGATGACAGAAGATCAGGGGATAAAAAGCTCCACTCATAGGGATGGTTGTGCTCTACCAGGTACAATAGCTCACTGTATTTTTCTGTAACATTATCAACTAGTTGTCAGTTTTAACTCTTTATGTTTCTGTTTACAGTGCATTCAGAAATTATTCTAATCCCCTTCACTTTTTAAATTTTGTAATGTAGCAGCATGATGCTACAATCAAAAACATACTCTCATTAATCTACACTCAGTATCCCATAATGACTAACTGAAAACAGAATTTGAGATTTTTTTGCTCATTCATTAAAAATATAAAACTAAAATATCAAATTGACTGTTTTTGCTGAGATGTTTTATGCCTTTATTGGAGTCCATCTGTGATCAATTCGATTGACTGGACATGATTTAGAAAGGCACACACCTCTCTATAGAAGGCCTTACAGCTGACAATGCATATCAGAGCAAAACCCAAGCCATGAGGTCAAAGCAACTGCCTGCAGAGCTCAGTCAGACTTAGACTTCAGTATTTGTAGCTATCTATCTGAGTTAAAAACAAATACCTGCCCTTAAAAATTGGATTACTTGAGGCATAAGAGTCTGTTATCTCGCTTGAAGTGGTGAGGTATATGATGGGTCATGAAGGATGCACAGGATGGATCCCAGGGGGAAGGATCACATTTGCAAAAGAGCTTTAAAAATGCTACAGCCTTCAATACACCACTGTGCACTGTGACAGATGCAGCCTCTGAATTAAGACAGCCACCATGTTGGATACAACTCAGAGGTCCTTGATATCATGGGAGAGGAGACATAAAAACAACAGGAAGATTAACATTTAACATATGTGTTTATATAACTGTAGCTGGCATAAAGGATAACAGAAGTCCCTGACAGTTTAATTTATTATTGTATTAATACCAACAAAAGTCATCCCAACACTAAAAAAGTAATTTTCATGTTTTTTTCTGTTTGAAAAAGATGTTTTTTTAAATTTGGGAATAACAGTTAAAGCTGTTTTGATGATGAGCAAATAATCTTCTCTCTCCAGCTCAGTTACTTGTGTTCATATAGTAGGCATGTTGATCTTTTCATCTAACTCCAGGCAAGAACTCCAAACTGACTATTTTCCAAAATGTCAAAAAAATTTATTTATTTTACCATTCTCCAGATAGTTACCCTGAATCATAGATAAAAGGCTGACTAATGTCTAAGCATGGTTATCCTCTGGCAACATTTCTGCCATCTTTGTTTGCTGAATATGTTTGCATAGAGGACAGTTGCGAGGTGCTACACACCTCAGCACAATATTGGCCTTGCTGATACCCTCCATGCCTGTTTTTGTCGTCTAAATCCCTGACTCACAAAAGCATTGTTGCATCCAAAAAGAGTTTGCTATCCCACCGGCCGGACCGTTAATCCCTGCTGCTGTCCACCCCTTATGTTGTGTTTGCTGTGAATCACTCCATCTGGACAAAAAAAACTGACTCAGAAATAATATGGCACTACTGTGAGGTCTGACAGAGAGTTACCATGGTAACAGAGGTCACCATAAAAGCCCACGCACCACCAGGTCTTGTTAACATTTTGTCAGGTTGTCATACAAAAGAACTAAGAATCGTGATGATTTTTTTTGGACTTTCACAAATGTTTTCACTGGTGGGAAAGAAGTCTTAAAAGAGTGAAAGGCTCTGCCATTAGAACCAAGTTTGATATATGAATATGGATGATTCTTCACTAAAATAGTGAACATTTAGCTATTTTAATCAGCATTTTTCTTCAGTTACAATGGGAAACAATAGTTGTAATCAGAGATAAAATTGGTCAAAATTTATGTACCATGTTATTTTAATGCCTTAATCCAAGGCAGGCAGGTGTCAGACAAAGTGACTGACTACACTTTGCCAAAACAGCATTAATTCACTTTTTACAAGCCAGCTATTTATGATAAGTGATAATTTTCTCTGTTAAAGCTGCACAGGGCCATTTTCTGTTAAAAAAAAACGATTATTTAAGCCTGATTTATACTTCTGTGTCAAAGCTAAGCCATTGCATGAGCTGTAGGTTTGCATAGTCCTGAACCTTACATATAATCATATGCACCATCTCAAGAATGTTACTTTGCAGACTGCAAGCCCTGTCATTGGTCTGCTGAGTAGCATCAGGCGATCATCAGTCTTTGAGTAATATCTACAGGCATACTAGCCCTTATTTATCGAACTTGCGAAGATTTGGGTTGAGAAGTCAATTTATGATAAGCCCTACATGTAATTTATGAAACTTGAGTACATGGCCAGTCACTGAGACTGAGCAGGTGTTAGAAATACAGCGGCTGAAAACAATCATCATTTTAATTAACACGCCCCAGCCTCACCCTCAGAGTCTACTTCATGGATATACATAATACGACAGTGACACCATGATCCCCTTATCATGATTTCAGTTTTATGTCAGAGAAGTGACAGGAATTAAATACTTAATTTTTTAGCCTGAAAAGTGGAATCAAAGAGAGTCAGAAGCACTGCGTATGGAAGGGAACCACTGCTAAGGTTAACAGCGTTGCATACATTGTATATATATCACAATGTCTTTTGTTCAGATAATAATAGAATCAGTATTCTTTACATCTGGGTTCAGATATAAACAAAAAGCCTGTTTTGGCTATAAAAGAGGCAGCATGTTAACAGGGGGAGGCCAGTCTAAAACTTCCCAGTTCCCTTAGGTATTACTATTATAATAAATAGAAGTTATTTATAAGAGGCAGGGGAGTAGACGGATATCTCTGCTTACGGCAGAGATAAACTGCTCTCCTCTGACTGTTCATGTGATTAAATGAAAGCCTGACATGTCTGCCAGCCAATAAAAAGGTACTGTTAAAACTAATATTTCTGAATAGCTTTCATTCCAGACATATCAATGGTAATTCGTATATTTTAGAGCGCTGGATGAGCTCCTGTCTCTTTAAGCCTTCAGCTGCACATCAATGCACAACGCATGAAGCACAGTAGATCAGATTGATTATTAAAGCCTCCAGACATTTCAATTGATTATGATCCAATAGAAATTAATGTTTTGTGTTCTTTCATTGTCAGCTCTTAAACACACACTCAAGGTTTATAAAGTTAAATTATTTAATTTACTCCTCTTGCCGTTGAACCCTTAACTCATTCACAGCAGTCTAAAATATTTCCTATTTAAGAAGCTGAATGTTTAGTTTGTTTCCTCTCAAGTTTCATCTTGATTATTGTGATATGATGGTGATCTTTAAAGATTACTGAATACAGCCTGTCTATTTTGTTTTTTTAGATAAACGGATAAAGAAACATTCATTCATCAAATACAACAAATACATGGAATACATAATGCATAACATGGAAATCAGCTGAAAGCTCACGCTGTTCACCATCATTTAATTGCAGTGTTGCTCACAAGGACTGTCAGAAGTTTGATGTGATGTCAGATTAATTTTAAAAGCCATATCTAATCTAACATCAGCAAATTCATTCTGCACAGAGTCCACACTGAGTTGAAAGCTTTCCTATGCAAGCTCAGACTTGATGTGGGATTTGACTGTATTGTACACCCACGCTCTGATTGAGAAATGCCGATCTTTACATATACACAGATTCCTGGTGTATGCTCATTTGTTAAATGAGGGCCATTGTGTGCACTCTGGTGTGGGATAAATGACTGCAAACACAAGGGCAAAATTGACAAAAGTACTTGCCAGTTGAAAACATCAGAGGTATATTTCCTCATGTATGTCTTTCAGTGTCCAAAAATGGAAAGCCCCAGCTGATTCAGCAACTGTAAATCCCACTCTCACCTCTTTTTTATTTGCAAAACTTGCAGTAAATCAGATGTTTCCTAATATTTATCGACTCCATCTCCTACAAAGGTTAAATCCAGTGTTTAAATCCCTGTTTTTTCTTCAAAAATTGGCTGCATCCTGGATACCAATATGACTTACATGTTTTTATAAAGTGCAGACAAGCGCAATCATTACTTTTAATGCGTGCAGCTCCTGTCACACACTGCACAAAACCTTATCTGATTAAAAAATTTAGCCCTTTCACTGTGTATTGCAAGCAGCTGCTTCACTGTTCAGAAAATGCTGCAATACATAACAACACGGATAAAACCAGCAGGGTTTGGTACGACTTTTTAATCGCTTTTCTCCCTTTCTAGGTAAAATTGTGCATTTAAAGACAACTGGGAGAACTGTTAAGTTAATAAAAGCTTGTGGAGTGCTGGTTTACCTGAAAACACTCCTCAGCCAAAGGCAGGGCAGCACCACAGAGGGACACAGGCTGTGAGTCTGTCTCATAAAAATCAGCATAGGCTACCAAGCGATACTACCATATTATAATTTATCAGGGTTGAGATTTAACTTTTTCATCAACCTGCCACCGTGACCGGTGGATCCTAACATCACCAGCCACAAACATTTTTACTAGCCACTCTATTTAACAAGCAGCATTATTTAACGCAGTATAATATAATAATCAAGGCTTTAGTATTTAAGTTATAGGGTATTTAGTAAGAGAGAGTCAGTGCTTAAATAACCCAGACTGTTGCTCTTTTTAAACCTAATTTTTCAGCTAAAAAAATGTGCGTTTCAACAATTCAAGTATTTGCTGTGCTCTCTATAGGGGCACTGTAGATTCATTGGCATTTTCCTGCCTCATGAGTGTCAGACTCACTAGAATTTAATATTTTGTGTGGGATTTTTGCAGTCTCACGCCAAATTTCAGACTTTGTTTAACTACCTTGGACTAGCAACAAGCAAGACATTGTTTCAAACACACATTTAGCAAATACACCAGATGCAGTGGAGAACTACTCTCTGAGTCAAACCATCCCAGCACACAGCCTCTAAACATTTGACAGGAGGAGGCAGGGGTTTTCTGGTCAGTGAGCTGCTCGGCTTTACTCATAGTCAGTAGAACAAAGTAGAAAAAAGGTGGTTAATTTATGTGAAACGGCTTGCAGGAGGACAGTTTCACCCTTTTTACCTTTGGGATACTTTAAAAAACAGACCGCAGCTTCTGTACTAGGGTAACTTATATTCTGGACCTTACAGTAATAAGCTCAGTTCAGTCATCATGGTCTAATGTATGCAGTCGAGCAGAGATTAGGCAAAGTACTGCTGAGCTACAGTAGCATACTAAACACTAATATGTAGTGCCCATAATGGTGTAGGTCACTACACCAGTAGGTGCAGCATTGATTCAGTTCCTAAGTATAATCCAGGCTTCACACATGTTCAAAACAAAAACTGCCAAGAGATACTGCTTTCTCCAGAGGAGTCACCAAAACCAACACTAACAGAAAGTTCCTCATACAAGCTTTAAATGGTAGAGAAATATATACATGTGTTTCCTAACACTTTAAATCAAATGCATGATTTTTCACAGATTCATTTAGTGTAATATGATATATCTGTGACTATTTTTGTCTTGCAGATGTGCAGGAACCAGGCTAAATGGTTCCCAGTAAGAAGTGTTCAGAAGGCTGAAGGGTTCCCGTGTGACGACTTCAGGAACAGTCCAGTCTGCAACAATCTGCTTCAAACAAAAACATGAGAGAAGCCGACCCTTCTGACTAAACGCATGAGCATGACAAACTTACCCTCCTGTCAATCAAAGGACCGAGGGGGAGGTGGGGGTTCTCACTTTCTGACTGTGGTGGTGGACCCATGGACAATGATTCTGCTTCCTGTTTTTGTGTGAAACAGTACATGCCATCGGTCCACTGGCGTTGTGAGGGCTTTTTAACAGAGCATCGTTTGCTGTGAAGAAAATAAAAGAAACAGACTCCCCTTACCGAAAACCACACAGGTGCAACTGTGACCAAAGATGGCACAAGAGCTCGATCCACACGGAGGGTGGAAGTAGACACAATAACACAAAAACGGAACACTTCTGATCCTACTTCAACACTCGCCTTATAGTTTTTTCTTGAACCCATTGTTGTCAAGATGTAAATTGTTTTGGGATTTTTTTCTTCCTTTTTAAAACTTCAGCTAACACAAAAGCTTTTTTCTGTATATAAAACTACAATGTGTATAATTCTTTAAAATGGGGGTTACGTTACTGGTTGAGAATGCACTGAGGAGAGTTACCTTTTCAAGTGCTTTTGAAATTTATTGAAAGGGTTCAACTTTTAAAGATTTGAGTGTAACTTCACAGGTTCTTGTATATTTAATTATTAGAGCAGGTATAATGTTTGTACATGAAAAAAACGCTGGTTTGATTTTAACAGAGAGAACTTTCCAGAAAATCCAATTTCAGTAATGGATCTAATCCTACAAAAAGCAGCCTTTCAGAGTTCTCATATTTTCATGCATGCTGTTCACATTATTTTAAGTACGATTTTTACAAGTTTGCAAACACTGTACTTCAATGACAAATAAAACCCTTTATCTGTGTACACATATAACCCTTACATTTGTCACCAATTTTATATTTTAAATCCAAAAGGGGTACCATTAAACATTTATCATGTCGGAGTGAGGATGATAAAAGTTCTATAGCTTCTTGAGGGTGTGATGTCTTGTCTGTCTATGTGAAAACAGGAGGGCAGCTTCTGCTAAGAGAACGATTTAATCTGAATGTAAATGCTAGTAGGCTGGCTCGCTGTAAAATTATAACTGTATTGTGCGTATTGGCTATAAGGTGTAGGAGTCTCTGTACACTGTTAGACTGTTTGTAATCATTTTAGCAGTGTGTCAATTTGGTTTTTCTAACGGCTGCTGTGATATTTAAGGAAAACTGGGGCATTTCATTTTGGATTTTTTTTTTCTTTTTTTTTGGTGAACTATTTTGTTAATTTAAAACTTACTCACATTAAGGACACATATAGACATTATTTGATTGTAGCTCTAAATAGCATATTGTATGACAAAAACACTGGATGGTCAAAAACAATTATTTAAACATTAAATAAATTGTGTTTAACTCTTAAACTGTGTGATCTTTTTAGGCTTGAGAGTCTGTATATGCAGTGTCAACTAGACTTGTTTTCACTAGATCATTGGCAAGATTTTTTTTTTACTTGACATCACATTAGGGATTATCATTGTATTGGTTTTCATTAGATGCCCACGTAGTTCAAGTGTGGTGTTCTACTGGTGCAATGACTCAGTATGCTGATGTCTATGCTGTGGACATGAAAACTATTTTTCCTTTTTTTCGAGGGGGTTGGGAGGGTTTAAAGGAAGTCAGGTAGGGTGCTGTACAACATCCCCTTATACTACTATGTCAATCAGGGGGTAGAGGATCCTTTGATATGGTTGAACTATCAATTTTTGTCAATTTTGTTTGATATGTGTTTTCACCTGAGCAGATTTTTTGATGTACAATTCTTACTAACAGAGTGAAGCCATTGAAATGTAACTATTCTAGCACTTTGGTTATTCAAGGTCTTTTAGAGGCTATAGCAGCAATGATGCCACCACAAATGTTTCAGACGTCTTTAAAAAAACAACCTAAAAATAAAAAAAATAAAAATGCATTGATTTCGCAATATAATTGTCTGTTCTTGTCTCTTTGTTCTGCTCTTTGCTTTATTTCTATGCTTGCAATATTATGGCAGCTGGATCACCATTGTGTTATGAAGACACTATATGATTCTTCCTTACCAGTGTCCTCGAGCAGCATTGTGCCAGGCTGTTTGTATGCTTGTCATACCAAGTTGTAAGTCCTGATTAAAGGAACAGGTAATTAATGGACCACACTTACATAAGGCTGCACTTATATTCAAAGTGCTTGTCATTTTGCCTCTTTATTTACAAGCACAAGCACACAGAAGTGGGAAACTATTTCTAAGCTGCTATGCCTTAATGGTTATTACATAACCTATATGAGGAGGATATGTTATGCAGATGGAAATGACAAGGCTAGTTTGCACACTGTGGAAATTAAAACATTAATACTGAAACCTACAGAGTAATTGCCAAATATAGCTTGTTTCCTGACATTAGGCTTATTTTTCTATTAAACTGAGGTAAATTTACCCCTCTTTTAGACCAAATGAACTTCATTTTTGTAGAACGATTTGACTAAACATGTAGGGAACATGCAAGGAAAATAAAGTTGGCTAGTTCTTTTAATAATTCTCTTTAAGTACCTCTCCATGATGTTTCTTACTGACTCAGTTGGAAACCCCAGTCATGGGTGGAGTAATGATGATAAGGATATATCACAGCCTCCTGATTTATGTGCTGTGTCGATGATGCACTGGGCGGTACTGGAGACAGCCGGGTGGTGGTGCTATGTCGACAAGCGTGTGCAAGGTCACACTGTGTACCATTCTGCTGTCTGCGCTCCTCGAACGCTGCAGCTGCCGTCGTCTTCCCTGCCCCACACTGTCGCACAGCCATGGCGGACAGCGCGAGCGAGAGCGACACCGACGGAGCGGGGAGCAGCTCGGCCACCCCGATGTCGTCCTCCGCGTCCAATTCGGGGAAACCGAGCATAGTCATTTCACAGTTTCGTTTGGAAGAACTGACGAACCGCCTGGCCTCACTACAACAGGAGAATAAAGTTCTTAAAATTGAGCTAGAAACGTTCAAACTCAAGTGCAAAGCTCTGCAGGAGGAGAATCGGGACCTCCGCAAAGCTAGCGTCACCATTGTGAGTAACGTTAGCTAGCTAACTAGCTAGCTCTAGCCTGTCCCCACGCTACCTATTATATTGCATTTGTCAGTTAGTTAGCTATGGCTAGTGCTGGTTGTTCGTTGCTAAACGGTCCTTGTTACCCTTTTAGATGTGTTAAATTGACATGTTACTCTCATTTGTGCGCAACATGTTTGTGTAGCGATATCGCTTTACCATTAGCTGGTTGATATCTTGCTAAATTAGCCAGCATAGTAAGGGTTGTTAGGTGGCTGAGCAGTGATAGCCAGTTGTTTGCTTTGTTTTGCTTTGGGTTGCTAATCTCTGCTAACGTTAGCTCAACGGCTAACACCAAGTTACAGGGCGTTAAAACAGACGTGGGTGCATCACGATCGAGTTTACTAGGCTGTCGTTAGTTTTTGGGTGGGCTTGTTACTCGTTTTTGGACGTTGTCACCACGTTATAAGCAAGGAGGATGCGGAAACGAGTTGAAAATAAGTCACCCAGCAGTAGCAGCATTGGCATGGGCCGATGCGTCATGTCTGCATGCTCGGTTAATCAACTCCAGCTTCATAAAACTGTGTAACCGATCTGGTGGGTAGATAGGGAAGTATGTAGGCCAAACTTAGCGAGCTAATAAAATGCAAGGGTCATGTTTTGGCAAGTCAGCCACAGTGCAGCCTGCCCCCTTCTGTTACTGTGTACGGCTTAACTAGCTGGTTGCTTGCTATTGTCACCCTCATTGTTCCTGAACTATTGACAGATTCTCCCAGCTTGCAAAACGGAGTTTAGTTTGAGGTCAGTGAGGAATGGGGATACAGAATTTGACACGGGAGCTCACAAGGGCACTCATATCATCACTGTAATGCTAGCAGCTTTAGCCATCCCAGCACATTGCCCATGTATCACTCACTCTTCCCCTCACTGTAAATCATCCATTACAGCAATATCTCTTGAGTCATTAGGGAAAAGTCTGCTTCCTCTTTGGCTAACAGACCTCACTGCAGCAGACTTTGGCTGATTGGTGTATGTGTTTGCTGGAGTGGTGCAATGGATATGCGCTGTAGGTGGTGGTTACAGTTTAATCAGGCTTTAAATGTGGAAGACCAACTCTTTGGTATGCTAGTTTCATGACTGTGTTTCACCAATGTTTGGTCTTGATTTTGTCTTTGTCCTGCAGCAAGCAAGAGCAGAGCAGGAGGAAGAATTTATCAGCAACACCTTGTTTAAGAAGATCCAGGCCCTTCAAAAGGAGAAGGAGACCTTAGCAGTCAACTATGAAAAGGAGGAGGAATTTCTCACCAATGAACTGTCAAGGAAACTCATGCAGGTGAGTGACGGAGACAAGATGGGACCATGGATTTTTGAAGCTCAGTGGCTGGAGGTTTTACATGACACCAAACACCAGTTTGACCTGTCCTATTGAGGGAAAGACATGTTTGCTTAGAGCTTGATTAAGCAAATCTCTTGTCAGCAGCATTGTGAGGTGTGTGTCTGAGCACACAACCCAAAAAAGGTGCAGACGCTAGTCCATTATCATCAACTGTATTGGGTAGTTGCCTGAAGCTTCCAAAAGCTCAAGATGACTTCAGTGCTGTTAGCTTCTCTTAATGATTCTTGAATTACTCACCTCTCTTCTGTCGGTTTTTTGGTTCAGTCTGTTTTCCGCATCTTATTTTCCCAACTGCACAGAACACACACATACTCCCACAATTTTCAGTGGCTGGCTGTAGGGTGACTAATGGTTTTGTGGATGTGTGGAGAAGTTGGAAACTGTAAAGGACACTGTAAATGCCTCACTAGAGCCTGCGTAAGGGTCATATAGATGAACTTCTTTTGTCTTTTATTATCTTGGCTTTTTACTCAACTTAAAAAAGACCCATGCATACATTTGCATCTGCACTTGGTGCTGTTTACACATGCTCTTTAGAGTGTTTGTACCAGTGTACATGATCATGTATTATCCTTTTTTTTTTGTGATGATAGAGGCAGAGTGAGGTGTGTAAATATGGGGAGGCATTTTGTAGACAGTTTTGTCTCAGCTGCGATTTCCCCATCGTTACTTTTGATGATGCCCCTTTTGCCTGAGTCATCTTAACTTGAGTGTGCCTGTTCTATCTGCAGGTATTAGGATCCGGATACCCTTTAAGGGTTTTGTGATACTAGTTTTTCGACTTTGATCCAGTTAGAGTGGAATTAAACAGTATCTACTTGTTTTGATACCACAGCTAGAAAATTGCAAGTCCCAGGCACCTTATTTTGCTTGATATCTTGTCTTTAAGCACCAAAAAAACATAATAATCAACCCCTTTCTGTGTTTGTGCAATCTAGACAGATCTCTTTCTCTCCTGCTCTTTTGCCTGTGTCCACTTTTGTTTAAATACATGACTTAAGGTCTGGAAGTACTTTCAAAGCTTTGAGACTGTCAAATATGATCAATTGTTCGAATAAGGGAGGTTATATTATTTTAAACCTGCTATTAAAAAGTATCATTAGGGACATTTTTGACAACCTTACACCCTTTCAGAACATTTAAAAACCTATCCAAAGTCTTTTCAAAGTTTTAACTTTGCCATAGGAAATTCTGTGCCCGTCTTTCTGATATCATCTTATGTGCCAGTACTGATCCTTCTCTCCAGAGAAGGAGCTGATAAAATGCGTAAGTCTTTCTTGGCTTGATTGTTGTTATTAAAGCATGAGATTGTGTAGGGAAACATTTTAATGCTAATGCTATTATGTACAGTCTTTCCACACAGGAGACATTTTATTACAGTGCTGATATTGCTTACATGAAAGACTTGGAGACTGGATATCTGCATGATGTCAGTTGGCTTAGAACAGACATATGTATTTTTATGCACACTAAAGACAGAATTAACTGTTATAATTCAGAACAGATGGGTGGAGGCCTGTCCTACAAGGGTTGTTTGATGTTCTGGCAAAAGGGAGGCATTTTTTATCTAAACAGTTCTCCTAAATTGTTCGTATCTTAATTATAAGAGAAATGGCTTGTCTGGGTGTGGCAAAACTTGGTGTTCCTTTCTCTCAGCCAGAAGACTACAGAGAATTGGACTTTAGTTATGCAGTAAGTTAAAACAAGCTTGTGTTCTTATTGTGTCTTGTAAAAGGGGCATAATGGAAAGGGTTGTTTTTTCCTCTCAAGTCTTTTCCTATGAATGAATTAGCATCTTTTTCCCCCCATAATGAGTAATCACTTATATAATTCATCACACAAGTCTCCCATTTAGAATCAGGGCTGAGCCGCACCCTTTCTTTGTATTGGTAAGCTGCCAAAGGTGGTTACTTTGGTTGCCAAATCATTATTCACTCTGTTGTTTCTTCTGGGAACTTTAACCAGGAATCCAGTAGAACTGTGACATTGGTTTTCCTGTTTTGCTGTACTCTGAATGTGCAAGCTGAATGTGATGATCTGAGACCAGTGTGTTTGGTCACTGTGGTCATCAAATAGTTTTTATGTGACTCACCATCATTCGTGCTCTTCTCCCTTCTTTCTCGTTCACCTCCTCCCTTTTTCTTTTGTCCGTGCACTGTCCTAAACTTTTGTCTTTACAGCTCCAGCATGAGAAGGCAGAGCTGGAGCAGCACTTGGAGCAGGAGCAGGAGTTCCAGGTTAACAAGCTCATGAAAAAGATCAAGAAGATGGAGAATGAAACCATCTCAAAGCAGCTAACATTGGAACAGGTACGCTCACTCCGGTGGAGGAAAAAAGATTTTAGCAGATGCAACACAGTGCAACAACATGTCCTTACACTTTGGTGTCCAGTCATTGTCAGCCTAAAAACTTAGCATCCATAATTCTTCCCAGTGAATAATTGCTGGAAAGAACATTTGGGTTTAAGGCTGGCCTGTTTTTTGCCAAACCCATCTGTACTTCTTCCATCCTCTGATGACAGGATTTTTCTGTAGACGTGCATGGATTCATCTCTGCCTCACATTCATGAGTGTGGTCATGTATCATAGTGATGGCATGATCACTACAAATCTGACTTAACCTCACCACAGACACTCTTTATGAGCAGCATTAGGGTTGATTTTAATTCAGACAAAAGGAATCTGTATTGATGACCAAGCAGTTTTCTACAGCTATGCCTGTGTGTTCTGCAGCTTTATCAAAGTGAAGCTTATCTGGACTGAGACCTTGAATTTGCAGCTCAGTATTCTTGCAGGCCTCTGAATGCCTTTCATCGACAAGGTTTTTATTTCGCTGAACGTCATCCTCTGTTCTTTCCTTTTATTCTGCAGTTGAGGCGGGAGAAGATCGACCTTGAGAACACATTAGAGCAGGAACAAGAAGCCCTGGTAAACAGACTGTGGAAGCGGATGGACAAACTGGAGGCTGAGAAAAGGTGTGAGATGATCGTATAATGGTTAATCTTTTCCGTTTCTTTACACAATGGACATTTTAGAACCTTTTCCGAGTGGGATTCAGAGCTTGTTTCTGCCAGTATTTGTACACATATGCATATGCAAGTTAAAGAAACACATGTGGTTTAGATGTAAGAGACGAAGGCAATTGAGCAATATTGCTTGCAACTAATATTTTTATATTGTTGACGCATTGGCTAGTGTGGGTTGATAACAAGCGTTAAAATAGGAATAAGTGTACTACTTTACTCACTGTCTATTTCAGCTAAATGTACAGGAGCTTTCAACCTCTCGTTCCCTTTTTTCATTCGATCACAGACAACCCATACTAACAGAAAATCTATTAATTTAAGTCAGAAACAAATTCCTTTACGCTGTACTCCTGACCTTGAATAGTCAATCACTGCACATTCAGAAGGGTTTTTTATACAGTGGTTTTGATAAATGTAATGACAGATTATTTCGTTTGTTTTTATATAATATATGCGCCATTTTTTTTTTCTCCAACTCTGTGTCTTTGATCAACGTGCCAACATAAAATGCCTGCCTGGCACAAAGACAAGTGACTCAGCCTCACTTATGATGCAGAGTAAAATTACCAGTGATTGACAAACAGCAGTTTTTTGGTTTAAATAACACATCTTGAGGGTAATGTTTTAATAGGATTCAATTATAATGGGCAGAATAATTATTCCCTAGGAGGTGTGATTGTGTAATTTGTCAGTCAGTTCTAAACAGCTCTTTTTCATTTGATCTTATCAAAAAAGAGAGGTGGAGAGGTTTTTATTCTTGCAAATTTTCTAGATTGAGTTTTTTCCTGTAGGCTTTTTTTCTTTGGCTTATATAAAAGCTAGTGCATCTAAAATATATCTTCTAAAAGCTTGTCTTTATGTCCTCCTGCGCTTTTCTGTGAAATAATTGGAATGTGTCACGTTTGATTTTGATACCAGAATCCTTCAGGAGAAGTTGGACCAGCCCGTATCAGCTCCTCCCTCCCCAAGAGACGTTTCCATGGAGATAGACTCACCAGAGAACATGATGCGGCATATCCGCTTCCTGAAGAATGAGGTGGAGAGGCTCAAGAAAAGCCTGCGCACCACTGAGCTGCAGCGTAAGTGGCCTCTCGACCTGTCACATAGTCTGAGCTAGTGTATGAGAACTTAGAGGGGGTAGATGCCCTCAAGTGTTGGTCAAGGATGTGATCTGTAAAAGTGATCTCTGATTATTTATGAGGGTTGAATTTAGTTTCCACCAAGGTAGGGGTTGATTTCCATAGAGCAGACAGAACAGGATGCATTCAAGCCATGTCTAACACAATTTACATCCCCATCCCCTGGTCAAGTTGCATCTCCAGACATTTCAAGATACATGAGAAACGGGGGCTGGACAGCAGTCAGTTACAAGGTTCTAGAGTCAGTGATGGTCTGAAACCAGTAGGTCTTCCTTTCAAAATGGGTAAACTGACATGCCACGATGTTGATGTTGTTTGTGGGTTTGGTTTAATTCCAGTATGTTTTTGAAATGTGGGAAATTTCTAAGGAAGTTTCTAACATAAGCAATTTTAAAACACTGATTCTGCAGTGGCAACATGAAAAAGCATGCACCACATTAATATCCCAGCTAGGGGTGTAAAGGTACGTGCATTCGTACCGTATCCGTTTTGTACGGGCCTCTCGATACGGTACAGACGTGTAACGAACGGTTACACATTGAACGAAGCTCATACACAGATGGACAACCAGAGAACAACTCACTGTCACACACAACCACAGCAAATGACAGCAACAGCCTTATTATTCCCTGATGAAAGTGTCCTGTTTAGGAACACTTTGCCTCCCAGTAAAATACAACAGTGGACAAAGACAACAACAGTAGCGCTAACATTATTCAGCAGTGTCGCTGACAGCATTATAAGAGGTTGCAGCATAATTAATAATTAAAATGTTATTTATTTAGCCTATTCATTTTACTACCATTTAAAAAAATTTAAAAAATATATAAATTCTTTTATTTATTCACTGTAATTACCGTACCGAAAACTTACCGGACCGTGACTTTAAAACCCAGGTACCTACCAAACCGAAATTTTTCCATACCGTCACACCCCTGATCTCAGCGCAGGTTTGCCCCGCCTTTAAGCCTTAAGTATCCCCATTCTGTTATACATTGCAGATGACCTGTGACAGGATTGTAAATATCCCTCCTCGAACTGGAAATCTGTAAGTAGCCATTAAAAGGCTGAACGCCCCTTCACTGTAAAATGTTGGGATCTAGCTACCCAAGAATCAGAGAACATGCCAGTGTTGTCCTTTATTACATCTTTCTTAAAAAGATCTCCTCTCAAAGGTCACAGCTTGTTTGTGCATTATATATTTCATACATTAACACTGGTGGGGAATGCAGATGCAGACAGACACAATCTTTGAGGACTGAAGATCAACGGTAAGCAGTCGCTGTGCTTTTAAGGGCACTCTTTACTGCTTTATGAAATAAACAAGAGCAGGCATATTCATATCTGTTTTATTGCACCTGCATGTACCAGGTGTACTTGCATGTTTTCATCTGAAGCACATGATGAAATACAAGTTAAAAGTGTTTGTGTAGAGAAAACCATATTTGGGTGCCAATTTGGCTTGGTGGGTGGAGCAGGCACCAGTGTGTGGAAGCTGGTGTCCTTGATGCACTGGTTGTGGGATAAATGTGGTGCATGTCTTACTCCACTCTCTCTACCCATGTTTCCTGACTCTCTTCAGCTGTCCTATCTGAATATGGGCAAAAGACCCAAAAAATGATCTCTAAAAAGGAAAACAGTTTTGAAAATGGCCACAACTGCACTTTATCTTATCATGTCATAGTATTGGACCCTAGAGGTACACAGTCTCTCCTAAACCTGCCCCCCTGCATACACTCAACTCAGTGTTTGTCTTTTGTGTTGTGTCTTGTTTTCCACTCTTCTGTAAAGCGACCTTGGGTTTCATGAAAGGCGCCATAGAAGTCCAAGCTATTATTATCATTATAGAGGTAGCTGACTTCACGGTGGTTGCCAATCTTATTGAAATTTCAGGACTTCCCATGACATTTTGTTATTTGTACTGATCGACTCACAGCCAGTCTTAACAGGGAAATAGGCATTCTATGTGTGAATACCTTATTTTTTTACTTGATTGAATACATGACATGTTAGATACTTTGCCACCAAACAGCCTATTTTTTTTACAGAATCTGATTATTTGCATTACCATTGTGAAAACCTGAGAAAGGTACCAGAACAGATCAATATAATCCTCCTTTTTTGGTGCTCTTCTTTTGAGGTACCAAGTGTTTTATGTGCCCCTAAAGAGTGGCCTTAGATACTGTGCTGTCCATTGATGGTTTAAAAGGTTCTTTACTCGCTGTTTAATGGACAGCCAGAAAACACACCATATTTTGTACCAAGCTGAGCTGCTTTCTCGCTTATTCCTTTATCAGCATGCTTTTAAAGGAAATGTTGATTTACCTGGCAGAAAAAGGTGCTGGGTACTGGTTAGATTGACATTACAACTCAGTACAAGATGGCAAACTACAATCTGTATTGATATTCTGTTCATGAATGAGCCTGCTCTTGCAGCTGACTGTATCATGATGGTGAGGAGAGTCACTTCATTTCTTCCATTTTGTTATTTTTAACAATTTTCAGGAAAGTGAAAAAGGGCCCAAACATAGAGCTATTTGGGAGCTGTAAGACTAGCACCTATGACACAATTGACCCAAAACGGATCTCTAAAAACGGTACAAAACTGTGCTGAACCAAACTGAAAAACTCTATCTATTAAAGCAAAAAAAGAAAAAAAGAAAGGTGTAGAAACACAACAGAAGCCCGTTTGTTGTTTAGAAAGCCAGGGGAGTTTATTCAGCTTGAATGCATCTTAGAGAAATTAATTATTTAAAGGGCATTAGTCTAAACACATACCTGGGAGTGTCTGTAAATATATCTAGGTCCATGCTTCTGTTTTACCACTAGAGGGAGCCATCAGTCCATGCCTTTAACACTAAATCTGGGAAGTGAAGCAGGAAGCCAGCCCTGCCACTGATGATTCTGATTCTGCCTGCCGTTTTACCTGCTGTGTTTGTTGATCAGAATGGATTAATTTTCTTCAAAGAAAAAAAGAGGCACATACTGTTGCTGTGTAAGGTCTTTGGACGTCTCTGGAAAATGAAGTCATTTTAGTTGTCAACCACAGGCATGTTATGATAGACACGTGAACAGCTCTGCTGATATACAGTATCCAGGATATGACAGGAACAATAGTTCAACTAATGTCATTTATTTTGTGCGTCTCCTCCCAGACACAGAGAAGCGCGCCCAGTACATAGAGGAGGAGCGGCACATGAGGGAGGAGAACATCCGGCTGCAGAGAAAACTTCAGAGAGAAATGGAGCGCAGGGAGGCCCTCTGCAGACAGCTGTCAGAGAGTGAATCCAGCCTGGAGATGGATGACGAAAGGTAAAGGCTGGATGGTTTAGAAAGTGATCATGAGAATATCTCTGCACTGAAGTGCAAATGAACATAGTTTAACCATTAAAACGCAGTAGATAAGGGACACCTCACCATAGGGCATAAATACTGGAAGTGGTGTAGAGAGGCTATGGTGAGATTTTTCTCTTTGGGCTCTTTACACTGCAAGCATTCTGATAGGATGAAAGGAGCTGGATTGTATATGCTTTCATTGTGAATAGCAAGATAACAACATGGTGTCCATTAAGCTTGGCATCATACAATAATTTTAATCAGGAAACTACTTTTAAGGTTGCTTCAGGCAGTAGTGTCAGCAAAGGGAAACATAAAAAACAATTAACATTAGCTCCATTAACCAGATCTATTTTAATTTGACATAACAGAAGAACATCCAAGCTGTCAGGACCATTTAAGCAATATATGCTCTATTTTCCTGCTAGACCCCATTACCCAACTCAGGCATGGTCTGACATACAACAAGAAAATACTAGTTGTGCCATTTCTCTTCATCTCAGGTGCTAGTCACCTATCAAGGTTCAGTATTGTAAACATTTAATCAGTAAATTTTTATATGGGCTATTGTACTGTAATCAATGTGCCCCTCAGATATCAGTTTATTACCCTTTTATGTCTGTGTTTTTGAAGCACACTGTGATTTTGTAGATCGATACAGCTGTTTTATATAACACACTTATCAGTAGGTACTGTAGTGTCGTTTTCATTTATCACTTGACAAAAGGATTTTATCAGAGTGTGTACGTGTGGACTCTTGAAAGGGCTATACAAGTAGGTAGTAAGCAGTTTCCCCAAAAAAATAAAATCAGTTCGATAAGATTCAAGTATACTTAAACAAGAAAAACACAAACATTTCTCTCTCATCTTTTCCCTGTAGGTACTTTAATGAGATGTCTGCACAGGGCTTGAGAGCAAGGACTGTGTCCAGCCCCATTCCCTACACCCCTTCCCCCAGCTCCAGCCGACCCATATCACCTGGTAGGTACACTCAAGATGGCCACTGTTGTGGTTACACAGCTATCAACACGGGACAATTAAAATACATGACATATTGATAAGCACCGTTGACATCAATTCTTCTGACTTGTCTCCAGAAGAGAAACTCTGGTGTCAGATGTGGAACAGACATTGACTGACACAAAAATTTAAGTCGGTCAGTGAAACCATAAAAGCATATTCCTAGTGAAGGGGGCAGAGGAATGATACAAATGTTTGGCCTCATTCATTGTCAAGTCAAATCCAAAGAAGAATCAGAAAGTTTTCATACTGACAATGTAATGACTTAATCTTGTTTCATCCTAGAGTTTAAGAAAAGGAGAGTTTTTTTCAGAAATCTAATAATGTGAACAAGGGAAGCACAAGAAACAGTTTTGCTCCTGGGTTTACATCATTAAAGTTAATGAGTTGTGGCACGTTTGCAACAAAACCAATTTAAAGTGGATTAAGAGACTGAGACTTTAAGAGTGTGTCTTGGTGTGTGTTAATAGAGAGAGACGAAAAAGGAAGAAGCAAAAATGAAAAAGGGCAGAATTTAAAAAATACCAGATATTTGTTCATTGTTGCAGTCAGACATCATTTTTGGTAAATGCAAACCCAAGTCTTCTAAACTGTAAGATTGTTTGGTTTAAACCCTGTTTGTCTTTTAATCCCACAGTCCTAATGCAGATTACATTGCAGAGGAAAATAGAGTTGGCCCTGGTCTACTCTTTTACATTTATTGCAATTCAGCAAGAATTAACATTAAGTTTTCATATAGAAACAAGGACAGGACAACCCTTATGTCTCAGTCTGCTACAAATAGCACTAACCTATTCAATTCTAAATCCAAGTAATCCTTGATTTAATTCATAGTAGATGTAAAGACTTCAAACAGAAGTACACCCAGCATGTGTGACTTCCTCTCCATGTCTGTTCTCTAGGTCTCTCATATGGCAGCCACACAGTTGGCTTCACTCCTCCAGCAACACTGTCCAGAGCTGCCATCTCCCACTATAACACCCCCGCCCTGCACGTCCACGGAAGCTCCTCTCACGCCGTAGCGGTGAGTGCCATTTTTTTACACCCTCTTACAAAGGCGTCTGGTAAATTGTAAGTGTTTTAAAGATCTTGTGGGGTTTTATGTGCTTTCACACCTGGATTGTTTGACGAATTTTTTATGAAAAAAGGGGCGCTCCCCCTGTGGCCTGCTTCATTTGGACATAAGTAAACGCGATAATCAAACTCGGTTTCGCTTTGCAGGGTTGGTCTCTGCCCCCTTTCAATTAAATCCTGGAGAGGTTCACTTACTTTGAGAACGCAGATGACCCACCACTAACTGACTCATCTGTACCAGTAGTAGCGTAATCAGCAATAGTACAGCTACCAGACTGTTATAATTACATTTGATGATAAAATGATAGGAATGAAAATAATCATTGACAGTCTGATAGGATCTTTGCACCACTCTCCATTCCCGGCTCTGATTTGTATGAATAGAGCAAAAGACTAATGTTGCTCAGTGTCTCATCAGTAGAGCATCACAGGACTCAGCAACATCAACAACAACAACTTGTTTAGTTCCCAGAATATAATCCAGCTCATTGAATTGGGGGAATTTATCCTTCTAATCACTAGAACCTCCTCATTTAGCAAGCTGGTCTCTACTTTTACGTTCTCTGTTGTCAGAGCTTCTCTGCTACTACTGCTACCAGGTGTTACAGTTTGTCTGTAATGCCATGGGTAAAACAGATGTTGAAAGCACAGAGAGTACTCATAAATCCTGTTGTTTATTTATTCATTATTTTATCATTACTAGCTCATCAGATATGACTTTAATGAATATTAAACAATGAAATGCTCACAAGGAACATCATGTAACATCAGTTAATATGGTCACATTAGACCGTAACACCAGCAGAGCTCTGAAAGCCCCTGTCTTTCATGTGCTGAGTGTATCTTCTGTGTTTTTGTTAGTGTTGTCAAACATCAGCGCAAATGGCAAAAAGGCTTTTGACCATCTCAATGCTCCAAGTCAACCCACAACACATTTTGTTGGTAGGTTAACTAACTAGCGCCTGGAGTGCCAAGTGTAACTAGCAAGCTAAGCATGGCATTTGTTTATGTACGCAGTGGGAAAGGAAGGCTGTGATGGAATGATGTAGGGATAGGATTGTACCATGGTTCAGTACCTGAGTTCTTGCTAATCATAACTGCTATAAAAACAAATCACACACTGGGCTGCAGGTGGCCCACTATGCTTTCTATGGTGTGTTGCTCATCAGCACTTAAAATCCCAGCTCTGAATGAAATAAAAAGAGAGGATAAAGTTACTGAGGGTTATTAACTGTATTATGCGTATTAAAATACGCATTGACACAAAGCTCTGTAGGATGAACGAGACGGTCCAAACTTTGTCCTAAATTACTGTCAACTCCTCTAAACTAAAACACTACTCGGAGACAAAATAGCTTACAGGAACAAATGAGTTCATGGAGAGATCTGTCCAAGAGTTTGCAGTAACAGTCACTTTATTGAATGCAGTTCTTTCCTATACATCTGTTCTACTCATGTAGCTGCTGTCCTTAGTAACCGTGGCTTTTATTCCGGCTCAACAAACACCATTGCTTGCTGAATCCATCTTCTTTTACAAAAATGTTAGCAAAACTGGCATGACATAATGTTTTGCCTGTTTTATTATCTTCTCCACTCTGGTATCACTCAGGAACAATGTGTGCTAACCAGTGCAAACAGGCTAATGTTTATTTGCCTTTTAAATCATATGTCCCTTTTCAGTTACTGTAGCTGTCCTGAAGCAGTTGTTGTTGTAATCCAGCTTGATGTGGTAGTAAAGCCAGAGCTGTGGCTGTAGATCACTGTACTTCTTTTAGCCTTTATTATTTATTACTTTTAGTGATGCACGATAAGTATTTCTTTGAACCAATACTGATAATCGATAATTTCCTACTCCGGTTGGCCGATAACCAATAAGAACCAATATTTTTTTTGATTGTTGATTTTAAAAAATAAGTTTATTTGATGTATTTATGCACATCTGGGTGTAAGAAGGGGTTAATAAGTGGTGAGCAAAGATATTTATAACTAATTCTAACTGACAGCACTCATGTTTACATCAAAAAACAATTCTGACTTTACACCTGTTGTTTTTTTAGTTAAACATTTATGTACCAAAGTACAACATACAAAAACAACTGACAAAGGTTTTTCCCCTTTTCCCTTAAAATAAATTAAAGTATCTTGACAAGTGGTCAAATCTGACATTTCAGTCAACTAAACAAGGATTCAGCTGACTTCTGTCAAATCAGACATAAATCAAATGATAACAGGCTGTAATGCTTAACAAATGGAGATGTTTGGGGGGCTCTTTTTTGTTTTTGCTGCATAAGTCAGAAATAAAGAGAGCTGATGTTTTACATAAAGATTGAAAATATGCACTGACATAAGTCATATCAGACATAGGTTAAGAATGTAAAGTACACTGTGGTCTGTGGGTAAACTTCTGTTCCTAGCATCGATCAGACTGAATAAAACTACATCATCAGAGCAGGCAGGGATACGTCTATGAAAGCAGCAGAAGATCAGGAGACTATGAGATTTTGTCATTATTAGCGTTGCCTTTTGGCTCTGGCGTACTTCCTGCATTTTCCAGTGCCTGCTCAATCAGCACTCTGCCTCTTCTCAGCCTTTGGCTTGGTTCTAATGCCTGCGTCTAATACTAGCAGCTATTGCGGCTTCATTTTAACTTCGTTAGGATGAAGACTTTTCAGTGATTTATAAGATCTGTTGTGTTAAAACTTGAGGACTGTTTTGCACTCTTTGGGATCTTTGCAGGGCAAATTTTGCAATCATGGTCATGTCATCCTCCCCATAAATACTGAATTACGCCCCAGTACCACTGTGTTGTCAACCTCTGTTATCCCCTTAGCTGCTGCTTGACGCTGCTTCCTCTTCTTCTCTGGTGCTTAACAGCGGGTCTCATACTGCTGCGCCACCTACTGTTTTGAAATTTGTAGTCTCGTGAGGAAGAAAACAAATTCTTTTTTTTTCGGTGGATTTTATCGGTTAATATTCTATTATCGGGATAGTTAAAATATGTAAAATATATTAAATATCGGCTGATAATTTATTGGTACCGATAACTATCATGCATCCTTAATTACTTTTATTTTTTATTACAAAATACATTCGGCAAGACAAAACAGAAAAGTCCAACTACATATGTACCACTAAAACAGTCAAAATATTGCAGCTTAAAAAAGCTCATGCACAGTGTGCCAGTAATAAAACATACTTGAGTGACGATGGCTACATCGAGTACTAATACTTGTACCCGTCCCTTGTAGGGACAGCCCATTGTTGAGGTGTGCTTTGGCTCTCTTTAGAATAATGCAGTTTGGACACAAAACAATCCAAAGGAAAGATACAAAAATGTGCTGTTTTATTGTCTGTATTAGAACAGAGCAAATGAGTTATAGGTGTGAAACACACCCATGGTTGTTTGTTTGACATCTTGTCAAGACGTTTTACTAAATTAATTAGATTCAGGTCACAACAAACCATTCCTCCCTCCAGTTTGGGCTCTAACAATTGCAAAACTTCAACCCACCAAAGATACAGACTTGATACTGACCCGGATATTGGCGTTACATCACTAAATGGATCATCACTTATAATCTTACTAGGAGAACATACAACACCTCATAAATGTCTCAAGGTCCAGTTGGCTGGGCATTTATCTTCTCAGTAATAAAGTTATAACTGGATCACCAAAGCTTATTGGTCAAAAGGACTTCCTTATTGTTGTCTTTTATGTTTTTATAAGTATGTCTTTTGTTGGGTCGTGATCCAATGGAGCCTTTACAGGCTTTGTGTTTTTATTTTCAGAAGTAAAAATGACTTAAATCAGCATCAACCATATCACATTATATAAGGTTAGATCAGAGCAGCACTAAAGTGTGCTTATCTCGTTCATGTTTTGTTTGTCTACTGTGTAAAATTTCCCCATGAATTGCTGTCAGGTTGGATGGTTCAATGAAGCAGATGATTTGTTTGATTTCGGGATGCTTTTATAAATGAGTATATATTTTTATAGTGTTGTTGAAGGTTGAAGTGCAGCCAGAAGAGAGCTTTAAAGATGAGCCCGTGTCATGATCAACCGCTGTGAGAAAGAGGCTGGTGGAAGCAGTGTCACACTGAAGTTCTCTCTTGTCTCTGTTGTTTGTGGTCATGTTGGGACCAGAGGCTTATACAACAAAGAAACTCCCTGCCCAACCACCTCAGAACCCCACAGACTGTGGATGCTTTCAAACAGCACCTAAAGACCTTCCTCTTTAAAGGGATACTTGAACATTTGGGTGAATTCGCCCATTGCCATAATTCCTATTGTCTTAGTAATAGGTTCGTTTTCTTTAGTTGTCGATGCAAGCAATTTCTAGACCTGGGGGGACCGTTAAACCAGCTGCACAGCTAACGCTGTGGAAGCAGACGGTATTTTTTGCTTTCCCTCATCAAACTCATCAAATACACAATCCTACAACTCCAAAACACTTTGTGGACAAGTTGTGACCTGTACATTTACCACGCTATGAAATAATCATGGAACATTATGAGACGGAGATGTTTTAAAGTTAAATGCAAAGCCGCAACTACACTCCAGGCATGGCTGTTGCACTGTGTCACTCCGCCCAGTGGTTTACTCAAGAAATAGTTTAGAGTATTTGCTTCATGTGTCGTAATGTTGCATAATTATATGCTATTATTTCATAGCATGGTGAATGTGCAGGTCACAACTTGTCCACAAGAGCGTTTTGGAGTTGTTGGATTGTGTATTTGATGGGTTTGATAAAGGAAAGCAAAAAATACCGTCTGCTTCTATAGCGTTAGCTGTGCAGCTGGTATATCCATCCCCCCAGATCTAAAAACAGCTTGCATCGACAACTAAAGGAAACAAACCTATTACTAAGATAGTAGGAATTAACGCATGGGCGAATTTGCCAAAATGTTGAAGTATCCCTTTAAAGAGGCTTTTAACTTACTTTAAGTACTCTTTTGAAATTTTTAATGTTTGTACTGTTCCTTTTTACTGTGTGCTTGTAGCACTTTGAGATTTCTCGAAATGAAAAGTGTGTTATGATTAAAATGTATTATTATTATTAGAAAATTCAACATACCAATAGCATGTTGTGGTTATCTGGCTTTCACACTAAGAATGAGAAATGTAATCTTCATACAACCTGTCAGATCACTAGCAGTCTCCTGTCAGAAGATCACCATATTACACAACGTCAGTAAAAGACAAAATACAGAAAATGAAAATGTAAGATTAAAATCAGCAAAACTCCAGGGACAAATTAAGAACCTTGAAAAAAAACCTGGCAATTACAGGCTGATAAGATCACTTCATCATCATTACTTCTCAATCAATCGGAATATGATAGCTCTGTTTATTCCCTTGATTGAATTATTTTCTCATAACTGCCTAGCATGTCTGGTTTAAGATGTTATATTTCAAATGCAGCCCTGCATACAGAGGTATAAGTTTTGTAATGTGAATATATAAACATTATTAAAGAGCCAACTTGGCTTAACTTTATATCTCATCTCCAATTTGAAGTCTGCATGTTTTCATGCTATTAATCTTGCATGTGATGTGTGTGCAGTGATGCAGATAAATACTGAAGCTGAGAGATGCAACTGAAATAGTTATTGAGCACACAGTTATGACTGATGTAAGTGCTTGGTAGTGTTTCTGATTAGTTGTGTTCGATAGCTTGAGTCACACTCATAGTGCATGATATAAAAATAACATTTAAAGGAGAAAGATCTAGCTCTGTTAGTTAGGTGGTTGATTTCAACCCAGATTTACATGGTGATTAACTGCAAACTAACAAACCTTATTGACCTGGCTGCTCATAACACCAGAGTTATACAATGTCTCAGTCTAACCCCCTTTTCTTGTGAGAGCAGAAGCAATGTCATTCTATTCAGTGACATGTAAAAATGATCTCAGACTCAGTACTCACCCAGTGACCGAACTGTTGGCAAAGACTCCTTTCTACAAAACTGGTTTCTGTAGAATTCCATTGTACATTGATAACTCTTAGGCTGAGCTTACACTGCAATTTTCTGATGATTCAGATACAAATTTCAAGTCGCGCAACTCACTGGTCGAGTGTCACCCTGACTTGTCTTTTTTTGGTAAGCGTTGTAAAGTTAAGTCAAGTTAAGGTTTATTTATACAGAACATTTAAAAACAGCCTCAGTTAAACAAAGTTCTTACAGGCTTAAAACACTATGTAAAAAGATACAATAAAAGCATGAAAAATGACTCATTAAAATACACGTGCCATGAGATCTGGCGAGATGGGCATGTCAGGAGATTGCTCGGCAAGGCAAGGCAATTTTATTTGTATAGCACATTTCAGCAACAAGGCAATTCAAAGTGCTTCACACAGGTCATTAAAATACATTGACAAAGGGAAAAAGAAACACAATGAAAACATTTTAAACAAAGCATGTAAAAGGTGATTAAAAACAGCAAATAAGACCCACACAAGATAGACACATCCCTAGTGCCATTTGTCTGAACTTTATATGTAAAACAGCAGATAAAATCCAAAAAACGCTGAGGTCATTTTTACACGACATGGCATGACATGGTGGCCATCCACCAACCATCCACTACTCCATCCATCTGGTCTGTCCAGGGTTGCACGGCACTCATCAGTGAACAAGACTGTTATAAAATTAGTCTTTAAATCTAGTCCGTCTAGTCTTTAAATAAAGTTCTTGTATTGTATTGTATTATGAAATTCTGGGCCCACTGCAACCATTTCTGCTTGTGAGCATTGGCTAGGGGTTGCTGAATAGTAGGTTTATGTAGGACTGCAAGCCTCTGGAGGATCCTACACCTTGAGGTTAATGGGACTCCAGAGGCACCAGAAGCTTCAAATACCTGTGTGCTGCTCTGTAATGGTACTTTTTTCCAAATATTTTTTATTGAGCAATTCAATATCAAATACAGTTGCTTTGCACATTTAAGTCTCATTTTGTTTTTCTAAAAAAAAAATTAAAAATATGTGCACTTACATTACATATACAATAATGTAGTATATGGAACCAGGAATTCCAAAACAATGACATAGGAGAGACAACAGAGGAGAGAAAAAAAGAAAGAAACCAAATAGTTGTCAAGAAAACTATCTCCCAGACCCTCCCATCCCACCCCAAAACCCAACCTCGGACCACCCTTCACTCTCAGTTATATCACAATATTTAAATATTAGATTTTTAACATTTATTGATGCTTGGAATTGCTCACCTGGCAAACTAATTATCACAGGTGTCTGAGATTGATTTCAGTGATCCAAAGAGCCCTGAGACAGAGTACCATCCATGAGTTTCATTGAAAAACAAAAAACTGAATGTTTATGACACCAAAATCCAATTTGCATAATAATCTGGAATGCAGTGTATAGTGTGTATCTGTTACTCTATAACTTTTGTCGCTTCATCCTGTCTCATGTCATCGCCTGTGTCATTCACTCATCTATCAGCTGTTGGCTGCTCAAACATCAGTCAGAAAATTCACGATTGGTCTGCGATGGGCTGTTGTATTCTGCAGCAGTAATTTAACTAAACAAACTCTGTTTGAGCACTGTAGAGCACATTGATTGCTCCTAAAACCGTTATAGTCCTTAATAAACGTGCCGTGTTTGTTTTCTGACAGCAGGCACTACGCAGACTAACACACACATATTGAGACACAGGTTCATCTGTGTGTCATGTCCAACACTGTCAAAGCTCATATGAGGAAAAAAAGATCACAAAATGGTTAAAAACATCTATTACTGTAAATAACAGCAATATGTTATTGACATAAAGATTTTTGAGTTTTTTGAATATGGATGTCCATAAAGGAGGATGAGGAGTAGTGTAATTTTACTGATGCAGCTTTTTATGTCTGTTTTAAACAGTTTTCTTAGTTATAAAAAGACAAATTTTCCACTCATGTAGCCTATTTTGTTACCAATATGAAAAATTATGTAAAATCTCAGTGTCTAGGGAAGCTAGAGGGAAACTGTTTCACAGCCTTTGAGGAGCTCAGCAAATGCCCTGTCACCCCAGACTGCATTTGTCTAACTTGACCATGTTAGTGCAAGAACTCGAATAAGAAGGTGCTAGCCCCAGCGATGTTTTGAAGACAAGTAACAAAACTCTATCCGGAAACTGACAGGAAGTCAAAGGAGAGAAGCTGGCACTGCTGTGATGTGGTCTCAACGTCTGCTGCTAGTCAGAAGCTGTGCAGCTGCAATTTGAACTGACTGTAACCGACGAAGAGGCAGATAATCCACATAAACATACAAAGAGTAACGATAAATGAAGCAAGAGGTAATAAACATGTGGATTACAATGTTACTATGTCACTTAGCACATGCAGGCGTTGTGTCATTTAGACAATTTTGTCCACAGCAACATACATATAGGATAGGTGATGCTGGCATTAAGGACCTTGCCCAAGGGCCCACATTGTGCCTCGTTGTGCCCTGACTGGGATTTCAACCCCTTGTCCCCTGTAACAAAGTCAACGACGGAAACAGCTGAGCCATCCAGCCAGATTATCCTCTCAAAGTCACTTGGAGGAAGGTAGGGCTTTACCCAACAGTCTCAGCTGAAAGAAGCTGGTCTTAACCACCAAACTGACATGTTGGTCAAATTTAAAGGAGGTGTCAAAAACAACCCAAAGGTTTTGACCAGAAGGGTGACAGTAGGAGGCTAACTGACCAAGAACACTGTCAGCACCGTTCAGGAGTTCAGATTTGTTTTTTCTCATTTAAATGTAGAATAACTCCATCCATGATTTCACATCTTTTACACATTTGTGTTAGACTGTTAGAGAATGACTTGTAGTTTTTATGGGCAGATAGACTTGCAGGCCAGAGCGCCTAACCACCCACTCTTGACTGGTCGGATAGATTTCTGACATGTTTTCGGACACGACAACTGTGCGAGCAGGACCACAAGCAGAATCCTGGACTTTGGGGAATTTGTGCCTTTGTAAACTGTGGCCTTTCTGTAAGCATTCCCTATAATAAGCAAAATAAATGAACAGAAAGTAGGCCTACAGACATCTGACATAGATTATCTGTTCCAGCTGCTAGTGTGCTTTCTGGCGATGCTGTTAATGTGTGTCAGAGAGAGCGAGTTCGTTGCTGTTTGTGTCTATTTGAAGTGTGAAAACGGGACAACATGATTTGACCTATGTGTGTGAGACTCTGAAAAGGAAACTCCATCAACATTAGTTACAGTCTGTCCTGACTCCACAGGCACACTGTGAGTCCTCGGGTTGAACACAATACAGTGTGAGGACATAAATTGTGCTGGTCGTGCATTGTGAACAATAGACGGTCTGAGCTGACATTCCGCCACGACTGTTAGTCTGCTTGAAATCCCACAGTGTACGCCTGGCTTTAAGGTGCACCCTCACTGGTCTAAGGATTTAACGGATTAAGGGCAGAATCCTTTTAATTGTGCCCACTCCTCTATAAATAGCGTTCCCTCTTTTTGTTCTGAATCCTCATACCCCTACTTATTGTGTTCCCCCTCTGCCAGTCTGGTGTTTTACATAAATTTATTCCTTCCTCATCCATGTCAATAATAAGGAGCACATCTCACCCATCAGCACTCAGCTCACCCAGAAGTTCAACAGTAAAATGACCCTGTGTTGAAACCTCACAGGGGTGAATAATTCTCTGAAACCTTTTTTTCTTTCATCTTTCTATTCCTCCAACTGAAGTTTGAGTGTTCAGGTCATGACCAATTGCTTAGAGCAGAAAACATGACTTAGGCAATTAACCTTACCACCAAGTCTTCTGCAGTGTGGTGCCCTGGATTCACTGTTGAACAAAACTTACCTCTCTATTTCTTTTCTTTTTTTTTTTTTTTCCAAAAGTATTTTAAAGCTTTAACTTTCTTGAAGTAAGTGAGTTAGAGAAGCTTTTACAAAGAAAAAGTTCCCATGAGAATGTCTGCACTTTGTTAGATGGACTGAGAATTTACCAAACCCAGTTTACCACAACTGTTGGAAAAGCAGCTTTCCAGTGGTTTGATGCATTGTAAGTCTGATTTATTTATTTGTTTCTCTCTTTCAAACAGAGGCCCTCCCCAAGAAGAAGCACCAGCCCCGACAAATTTAAACGTCCAACACCCCCACCCTCCCCCAACACGCACTCAGGGGCCCTACAGGCTCAGCCTCCGCTCCCCCCACCAGCTCAGCCCATGGTCCAGTCCATGTCCTCCCCGGCAGCTATGTCGCAGCACGCAGCAGCAGCAGCAGCAGCAGCACAGCAGCCTCCCTCCCAGCCTTAACGCAACACACAGTCTCTGTCTTTGCGTGTGTGAGCACGCCCACTGAATGCCACGACGCTACCGCAACAGCAGCTTCCATCATTACCAGCTCTGGAAGACAAGTTTCTTTACTCTGTTCAAAACTCCACAAAAGAATCAGCTTCAAAAGTTTAAGAGGTGAAAGAAACAAGCCAGCGGCTCATCATCACTGAAGCTCGCTGTCTGCCAAATCCACACGTGGCGTTACTTAACTTCTCTTAAAAAGGAATGGATGGACTGAGGAATGATCGCTTCTGGGATTTGTTGGCCAATTATCTTTTCCACCTTCTGTCTTGTACATGTTATGTTTTTTCTTTGCTTGGGACTTAGCTGGTTGGAATTGTTGTTGTGGCGCTTCTAAGATAGCACAAACAGCACATACAGTATGTATCATGGTGGTGTTGCTGATTGGTCGGATGTTTGGATTCATGGATGGATGTATGGATAGAGAAATGATTGAAATGATAGCTGGATGTTGATTCTTTCATGCCTATAAAGTGACACTCGACTGCAGTAATGTCCTCCACTCCCACACACCCACCCCCCGCTTCATCTCTAAAGCAGTGTCAACGGTTCAGTCCAACACCGAGCTCAACAGAGCTCTGATGGGTCAACAAGAGGTGTCACTGCGAGGACTTTCTCCATTCTAGGGCATTGATCAAACAGCTCAATGAGCTTGCGCCACCGTTGTTTTACTTTCTGAAAGCACTCAAGGCTTGGCTGCTCTTCTGTTTAAAGGAAAAGGAAAAAAAAAGGATGGTGGAGGATGGACACTGGTACATAAACCACAGATAAATGTCGCCTTTTGAGGTGTTTAAAAATGTAGTCTGAGGTGTTACAACTTAGTCTTGTACTCAGTCTCTTCTCTGCTCTTCTCTCTCTCTGGTGTATTTCTGAAAGCTTCTATCATCCTTGTGGATATTCATCAGAAAAAGGAAAAAAAACATAATGCTCTTTACACTAAATATACATACTGCTAAAACATTCTAAATGAATGGTACTGTTGAACTAAATTTCTATGTATGATTAAAGCTCTTGAGATGACAACCTCTGATTTTACTTGTCAGTTTTATGGATTGTGTTTGCAACTTGTGTCATGACGGTTAAAAATTGATGGTCGACCTTTGAGGACTTAAAACAATGCTGAGACATTCAGGCTGAATGTGACAGAGTAACAGTTTGGAATAAGAACAATCTTTTTGTGCTGAAATGCTTCATTGTTGAAATCATGATTTCCAACCAAACCCTTACACTAGTTTGTGGAAAATGTGTTGCCTTAAATAAAATCACACCAATACAGCTAACACCTCAGTTGGGAATTCTAGGAAAATGTGTCTTTTTTTATTTATTATTTTACACGCGGTGCTGTGTCCTATTTGTCTTATGTCTTATCAGAAGAGTTAAGCTGTCATCATGATGGGAAATCGATTTTCTCATGCTAAACTACTGTGCCTGGCTTTACTACACTTCAGTACAGGTACATACTCAATTCTTAGTCCCCTGTGGAACATAAGGCTGTAACTACCTTCTTAGGTTTTATTCTATATGCAGCATGTTGTGCCTTGCTCTAAGCTCAACTAGTCTCTCTCTCTCTCTCTCTCTCTCTCTCTCTCTCTGTCTCTCTCTCTGTCTCCCTATCTGTGGTTACAGATCGCCACCAGGTTGTTTTTTGGTTTCCTTTGTGTCCTTTTTCAGGTGGGGCCCATGGTAAGACAACCTCAGAATGCAGTCCTTGTACAGTCCAAGGACTTTTTAAGCCCATGGAGCTGTCTTTGTCCCATTTTATTTTGTGCAGGTCCTTCATGGAGATATTTTCTGGTGTACTGATGCCACTATGCAGGTAAGCATTTTCGTACAACAATTTTCATCCTTCCCAGTTAAAGATTCTGAATGTGGTAATCAACAAAGTGTGAGTTCATACCCTCTTCCAAGGCTGCCCATGTACGGGTCAAGAGGGGATGCTTTCTGTGGCCCAGGTAGGTTAGCAAAGACCCAGTTGATCCTAAATTAAAGCAAGGGTTACCTTTTATTTTATATATTTAATACCCATTATTACTTAACAAAACCACAAACATTACATATTTTATATGTGCCTGTTTCAAAATGTTAACCCCCTGCTCTTGAAATAGTACAGTATTTTTTTTAATCAACATTGTAAGGGGCCAATTGGACTAAAACCTACAATATTGTTTTTTAAACCCCCTCCAGATGTGATCAGAGATAGGAGTCGATCAGAGTCGAAAGTAAACCAGGGGGCCTAGCTCTAATGCTACAGATCCAATGTGTATGTGTTATTAGTGCTGTCGAAATGTTTGATTAATTTCAATTTATTAATCTCAAGGGTAAAAAATGTAATTAGAAATGTAACGCTGATTAAATGTACTTTCATGCAATCACACAACAGGCTAAAGCAGCTTTGTAACTTTGATTGGAACACCGTAAAAAAATTCTGTTCTTTATCTTTATAATTTTATGGATAAAATCCATATGTTACACATTAAAACCATCCTAGATTAGATCACTAGTAAGTGGACAATCTGCCCTTGATCTCCACTTTTGTTTCAAAAACTAATGAAAAGTTTTGATGCCATTCAGAAACATGTCCTTTGTGATTATTTTGTGACTATTATTAAATTTACCAGTAATGCAATCTTGCTCAAATAATCAATGTTTTTGAATGGTGTCTGGGGAGGACCATTTTCTTAAGGCTTTCAGGGTCCCAGCTCTTTCCTGGAGTACCACCTTGAGATTGATGTTTCAGGTTCAGACTCTTCCGGAGAACGGTGTAAGAGATTACGATGAAACTCGACCAGTCATTCATGTCCACCAGAGGATATATCCTGCTCACCTTGGAGATGCACTAATTTTCTCTTTTATACCACTTGGTGATCACATTTATCCAGAAATATCTCAACACTTGCAGCATGTTTTGCTAAGAAATTTAAGTACAAAATTGTCATGGTCATCAGAGGATGGAGTGGAAAATCTTTGATTCTGCTAAACCAGCCTCCAATAAATGTTAAAGACCCAAAAATTACTTTAAATTAAAAAAAGAAATGTAACTTTGTCCATCCCCTTCCATAACAACCATGTACTTACAGAAACCACTATGCTGACAAAGTTCAGGACTTGTAACTGTATCCACAAAGAATTACCGGTTTGGCATTGGTGCTTCGTAGTTTTTGTCTAAACTGGACAAGAGAAAAGGTATTGTCAGCTCATTAAAACTAATTAGCAGTTTCCTCAAGATGAAAAACAAACACGTGAAAATGCAAGGCAGAACAAAGCACATAAGCCAGCTCAAGTTTCAGCCTCTCAGAGTGGGAATTTAATGTTAAAAAGCTTGGACACAAACAGGATTTTCTCATTTATAAGATTTGTTTAGCCAGAAATCACCCCCCTAAAAATCTTGAACACAACTTCTCACATATTATGTGTTGTTTACATATATCCTGTTTGAAATATTAATTTTTTAAAGATTTCATTTTTTCAATATTCTGCATTTTCCACCTTCAGGTCAGAGATATTCGACTCCTGGTTTTCAGATTAATATAGACTACAAATTCAGATTATGATGTGTGTGATTACCAGCATACTGGGGATTTTTGACATAGTAAAACAAAACAGTCACCAAAACATTAAATTATGCATCACTGATTTTGCAGGAAAAAGTTGCATTTTACCATCAAATATGATATATTTGAGGCTTTACATTTATTCAGATCAATCAAGTTTCAATTACTTCTGAACAATGTTGCATAAATAACGCAACATCAGGCATTGTGACATCTAGTGCAATGCTGATGGCATTGCTTGACAAGAAACTATGGAATAAGCTGTCCTAAGATGTACCTATTCTTTAACAGCATCATGTGATAATTCCTCTAACACAGCAGTTCCTGATTCTGTGCCAGGGTCCAACTTTCATATCATGGCCTACATGTTTTGACTGGTTTCAACTGGATGAAGACAACAGTATTTCCAGGATCATTTAACATGGTCAGCCTTGAAATTGAGGGTGTAATAATCCATGAGTGAAAGGAGAACAGGAAGATGACGGCATACACAGCACAATTGGCCTCCTTTATGGCTGTACAGGTAACTGTAGCTCATTCACACAAACTTATCACAATCAAAATATACCCCCCATGGTAAAAGTGACATGAGGATATTGTACTGATACAGCTAATCTGTGTTTTGTGTTTTTCTACAGTGTTAGAGAGTTCCCTCTTGCTGCTGAATCCAGAAACCTGAACTAATCCAAGCAGGAATCTAGACCTGAGGCTCAGGGTGGCCATGCTGGGTGCAAAAATGCCCTTAGACCTCTGCAGCTTTGTGGTGGTGGACGACTGAACCAGGAGACATTTATCCAGACTGCAGGGTGGCTCTGTGTGTTAACACCTGCCAAGCCTCTTACGGAAAAGAACAGCAGGTTTCTGCTTCTTGGGTGTCACAGAAGTGCTTCAGAAAAAAGAAAGATCTTTAAAAATGTCAGAATACAAGGCCAATAAATTGCTGTTTGCATTTGCATGTTTGTTATTGTGGATGAGTGATGTGAGCTCTGTGAAAGGTGAAAAGTGATATGTACAATTTGTCTAGATAAGATTTTTATACCTCAGCACTGGCGATAGCCAGGGCCATGGGCGTTAAGTCTTACTGGTTGCTCAGCCTTATGCCAAACCGTACCTCTGTCTAGGCCATACTTGTGAACACAATATCTTTACTTCACTTTGAAGTATTTTCTCCAAACTTTGCACAAATATCTACTGTGACTTAAAAAAGAAACTGGTTCGATTTTGAAGGTCAAAGGACTGTCATGAAGCCCTGTGCTTATTGTAAACACATTATCTCAACAACACTATAGGGGATTTTCTTTAAACTTTCCCCAAATTCCTGCTCTGATTCAATGACACTGATTAGATTTTCAAGGCCATTTTCATGGGCCATTGTAAAGCTAAGCTGTGATAACCATATTTTATCTTCAACTGAATAATAATCACTCTCAATACAGTTGGTTTTTTATTTATATTTTCCGTAGTATAAAGCCTTCTTCAAAATGAAAACCCCTTTTCTTAAAACGGAGTGACCTTTCTTTGGTAATGTTAAAGTGGATGGCCACATTAAACTAAACCATTCGGAAAGTAAAGAAAGACTTCATAGTAAAGCCTTAATGTGCACAAAAGTCAGGATGCCAGAAAATAAAAGAGAAACTGAGATTGGTTTACGGGAAAAATATATAATAATTGTGACAAAAAGGCAAAAATAGGCAAAAAGTTAGTTAAGAAGGACCAAAAGTGCACTTAAAAAGTTGTGAAGAGGGGTAATGAGAGGGAAAAATGGTTTTAAAGTGGTAAAAAAATTGACATATATAGGTGAAAAGCAGTTGAAAGTGGCAAAAGTAGGCATAAAAGTAGTTAAATGGCAAAAAAGGCAGAAAGTGGCAAAAAATGGTCAAGTGGTGAAAGTGGGTGAAATGCTGGTAAAAGTGGCTCAAAAAGCCAAAAAAATGTTGTTAAAAGGTGCTGAAATAGGATTTTTTAAATGGCAAAACTGGGCATTAATGTGGTGAAAAGGGGTTAAATTTAGCAAAAATGGGCCAATAGAGCCATGAAAAATAGAAGGAAAGTGGTAAAAAATTTGGTTAAAAGTAGTAACACGCAGAGGGTTAGGGTTAGGACAAAGTAGTGAAAGGGGGTTAAAAGTGGCAATAATGTACAGAAAAAGGTTGTGAAATGGGAATTTTAAACAGGCAAAAAGGGTAAAAAGTGGTAAAACTGGGAAGAAAAGGTGGTGAAACAGGATTTTTTAAATGGATGAAATGGGTAAAAAGTGTTCAAAATGGGCAAAAAGGTCATGAAATTGGATTTTTAAAAATGCAAATATAAATGTGTAAAAAGTGGTAAAAAAAATGGGCTGAAAAGGTTGTGAAATCATATTTTTAAAAAGGCAAAAAAAAGTGTAAAGAAAGGTAAAACGGTCAGGGAAAGTGGTGAAAGGGAATTAAAAAGTGGCACAAATAATTTCAACATCAAAACCAAATAATTACTTGACACTTTAAAAATAACTGTTAGCCAGATGCTAGCACCAATGCTACTGAGCCCATTCTCTGTGTTTTTTAGGGACCCAGCCAATTCTGTGGGCAGGCCTGTTTTGAGGTCAAATGTCAAGGTCGTAGGACCTTATGTTCATCCCTTGCCTGTGAACATGATATCCCAGGAATGTTATGATCGATATTTTCAACAGTGCATAATTATCCAATCTGACTCAAGGATAAACGGAATACATTTTTAAAGTATAACTTCAAGGTCATACCAGTCAGACTTTGTGAGCATGTTTTAAGAATACCTCAAGGAATTTTTGACTAATTTGACTTAGACCTACACTTGGACATATTTTACACATCAATTTGGCCCCCCGTAAACTTAGCTCACTCTGTTATCCAAAGTTTCTTACAAAAGATCCACCTACATTTTTGAAGGAATCAGATTCTAACTGTCCAGAAACTGTGTATGTCTCAGAGGCAGTAGCTCTGGTTCATTTTTGCCTGTTGACTTCTCCTATTGAAACACATGAAGAGACATCACATGTACACACAAAGAAAGACCCTAACATTGTTCCAGGGCAAGGTTGCCTTTGGATCACCAACATAAAGAGCTTAGCTGTAAGTTTGAAAAGGGCCAAACTAATCTACTTGAGCACAGAAAATAGGGTAATAATTGTGGGTTTGAACCGCTCAAAAATTTCCCTATGCTGTATGTTAATTAAACCTAATCAGCATGTCTGTACATGAGGTCTCAATGTTCACGTTGTAATCCCTCTAACTGCTACTGGAGCTTTGCTTATTTACAGTGGATATATTTAATGATGCTACAAAACATAATTACATGCTGTTGTCTGTCACTTACACAGATTGCTCCTATTATACCTCAAAATCAGACAGAAATTCTGATTAACTGACAAGACAGTAAAAGTCAGTGTCGGCTCCCATGAATGAAAAACGCAGTGATGCTGCCAAGACAGAATTGCGTAGTGATAAAATACATGAGGACCCAGGGTTAATCCTTTAGGGTCGCCGGTTTAGCTTGGTTGGTGTAGCGGGCACCTGTGTACAGGGGTTGATTCCCAGTCTCTGTGCTGTTTTGTGCATGTCTTCCCCTATTTTCTCTATATTTATATTTCCAGTCTCTCTTTAGCTGTCCTGTCAAAAATGGAGGCAAAAAATAATCATTAAAAAAAAGGAGTTGATCCTGCAGGTACCCTTAACCATCCCAGAGGTGTGATTTTTCAATGCATCATAAAGAACATGATAAAGCTCTGGCAGAAAGTTTTGAGTTAAACCTGCAGTGTGCAATTTATCTTTTTTTAAAAGGAGACAAATTCAGAGAGTGTAGCATCCTATTGCTTTTGATTTAGCAAACGGTCATTGACAATGGCAGTTGTAACAGTTATTGCACCTCAACTCTAAACACTGATAACTGTGAACACTGTTTACCTTAAGGAGCACAGAGAATTGTAATTTCACTGGTATGTCTGGGATTTCAGGTTGCTCAGATATAGGTCAGTAAGTACTGAGGTCAATGGTGTCTATCTGGGTGCAGTGGAACCACATGATTTTGTTGCATCAGAATCTGTCTGACTGAAAAAGCCGATCCAATTATTTTCTTCAGCAGGCATGTCCCTGTATACTCTGTACCAGAGGTTCCTAAATGATGTGTGGAGTCACACTGGCATGCCTTGAGCCAAGTCTTGGAGTGCTGTGGGATTTTTTTTTTTTTTCGAACTATACTGTTTTACTACAAATACACATAAAGATACTTTAATAAGGCTTATTTGTGTGGATATGATTATGGTGTAAGTCTAACCGTTGTACATATACAGTGCCTATAAAAAGTATTCCCCCTTTGGATTTTTTTCCCTTTTATTGATTTTATAAATCAATCATCTTCAAAGTAATGTCAATTAACCCTTTATGACCTACTATAGAACAAGTCCGCCAGAGCATATCTTTACATTTTTACATGCTGTAGTACCGTGTTTTGGAGTATTTGAATTGACTATAAATCGGTACAACCCTTGGAACTTAAATTTTGATGATATGTATGTGATAAGCCCATAGTAACAAATTGAATTGCTCAAAAGTGCAAAAAAAAAAAAAAAAAAAAAAAAAAAAAAAAAAAAATAAAAATGAAAAGCTTTTTTTTTTTTTTTTTTTTTACACATTTTCCTAAATATGGAGATGACATCTCTGTATTTAGCTGTATCCCTCAAAATTGTGATTGTAAAAAAGTTGCAGAAGATCATTTCAAACCACAAAAAGTTATCTTGAGTATGTTCATAACTTCATTTTTGAAATACACTCATCTTTATAAACTGTGGCAAAAATTAAAATAAAATGAAATTGAGCTCAATTTGCAAGAAGACAGCATCTTTATAAAAAAAATAAACTATTTACAGTAGTGAAATCAAATCTCTTAGTGTGCCAGATACTTCTGAGCATACATGTGTTTGCAGAAGACCATGTTGAAACAATAACAAGTGCTACCTGTGACCTGCAAGGAAACAATGTGATTATTGTCCAGATTATATTGTATTATATTTTTTTATGTGTGCATTTTGTACTAAATTTCTGCAAAAGAAGGAAGAATATTTCTGGAAGGAAAGAGAACTCTGGAACACATTGAATGTGAGATATGTTAGTGTTACTCCTCTGGTTTTATATGCAAAAAGAATTATTTCTCTATCTCATTTGTTTACAATTCAAACTGCTGTTAAAAAATAGTAGGTAAGCATTTGGCAGATGCATCTTTAGCTGCAATCACAGCACTGAGTCTGTGTGGATAGGTCTCAATCAGGCTTGCACATTTGAACACTGCAATTTTACTCCATTCTTCTTTGCAAAACTATTGAAGCTGTGTCAGGATGCACAGGGATCGAGCATGAACAGCCCTTTTTAAGTCCAGCCACAAATTCTCTATTGGATTGAGGTCTGGGCTTGGACTTACCCACTCCAGAACACTCACCTTGTTGTCTTTAAACCATTTCCATGTAGCTTTTGCAGAATGCTACGGGTTATAGTCTTGCTGGAAAATAAATCTTCTCTCAAGCCATAGTTCTCTTGCAAACTGAATAAGATCATCCTCCAGGACTTTTCTATAATATGCCGCATTCATGTTACCCTTTACCTTTACAAGCCTTCCAGGGCTGGCTGCTGAGAAGCATCCCCACAGCATGATGCTGCCACCACTGTGCTTCACAGTGGGGATGGTGTCTGTGGTGATGTGCTGTGTCTTTTCTGATTGCCAAAAAGCACCATCTTGGTCTCATCAGACCAAAGAACTTTCTCCTACTTGGCCATGGAGTCTCCCACATAACTTTTGGTGAACTCTAGTTGAGTTTAAAATATGTTTTCTTCAACAGTGTTTTTATCTTTATCTTCAGTTGTATATGGAGTCTCTCTCAACTCAGCTGCTGAAGCTTGTAACTCCTTCAGAGTAGTCATAGGTGTCTTGGTGACCTCTCACACTCATCTCCTTCTTGCACGATCACTCAGTTTGGCCTGATCTAGGCTGATTTAGACATGTGCCATATTCCTTCTATTTCTTGATGATGAATTTAACTGAACTCTGTAGGATTTTAAGTGCCTTTGGGTGTTTTTGTATCCATCCCCTGACTTATACTTTTCAATAACCTTTTCTCTGAGTTTCTTAGGGTGTTCTTTTGTCTTCCTGGTTTAATGGTAGCCAGGAATACTGATTAACCAGTGTCTGGACCTTCCAGACACAGGTGTCTTTATACTACAATTATTTGCGACACATTCACTGCACTCAGGTGATCGTTATTTCACTAATTGTGAGACTACTAGCACCTATTGGCTGGACATCTGTTGAATGAGGTCAGGCACTTTAAAGGGGGTGAATATTAACAATATTAAATATGTTTTTGCTTAGAAAGTAAAGAGGTTTTTTGCATTTTTGTCAAAAAGCCAAATTATATTGACCACTATTGATTTATAAAAATCAATAAAGGATAAAAACATCCAAGGGGGTGAATACTTTATTTTATTTCTAAGTCTTTAAAGGGGTGGCATGATGGAAAGAGGGTCAAGAAATCTTTCATCTAATTCCCCAAAGATAAAAGTTGCAATACAATATTATGGTGATTGTAGCAGAATCAGATTGTTATATTATTACCTCTTCAACCTGAATAGGAGTTGAGATTGAGTAAAATCCTAGTATAAAGATAAAAAGGACCTAAACTTCAAAATTAATGTATTATAAACTGAAAGTGAAAATGTGTCAATAAATGTATTGAATAACTTATGAAAGCAAGTGAAACTAGGCACCAACATTGATCCTAGGATGGATCAATAATATTGATATTGTATCATAGGCGCTGTGTAATCCACTCTCCACCCCCTCCCCTCCTCAGATTCCTACACTCTGTCCCCTACATGCACTATATCTGGTTTGAACTGGTCTGGAGCAACATGTCAGTGCAATTCCAGTGTAGTGCACAATTAACTGAGCCTCCCTTGTTCTTTTTCCTCTAAAATTTTTCAGGCAGAAGGGGATTAAGGAGCCTAAATCTTTGCTGTAAGACCCTTCCTGGCAGCAGACCTCAACTATGGGAAAAAAAGGATCAAAAGTCCTGCAGGGCCAGTTTAACCTTTTGGTCTGTTCTCGTCATCCCTCCCCCCGACCCTCACTCTGCTCCTTGTCCTTTCATCTCCTCTACTTACTTCTCTTTGAATTCCTCTTTCCACTCATTCTTCTCTGTTTTCCCCCTTCTATTAAGTGTTTCTGGCCTGGGGTTATGAGAATGGGTGCAATCACAAGGTGATGATATAATTTTTATGATGCTGCGACAGAGCCACCGTAGCCTCTGCTTTCACACAACAGTTTGAATGGGGCAAATGATCAAACAAGATAAACATTTGGCTGTGAAAAGACTATGGTCAATTGAATATCATCAACTTGTGTGTTTCTTCTCCAATTGAAAAAAAAACTAATGTTAAGTCAAAGGGTTAAGCAACATCTAGAGGGCTTTAAAGGCATTTAATTCACCTGTTTCCTTGGTAACATTGATTATTTTTACCCCTCTACGTGACGAAATGCTCTCTGACATTACTGTTAGACTAAACTCTACTATACTTAAACTCTATCCTATGGTCACGTGTTGCCCCCCTGTAGGAATTCCCTCAGGCTATAGTTAACCTGCAGCATGGCAGACTATCATACTGCTGCTTGTTTGTGTACCCATTAAATATTCCTCCTTGTTCATCAAACTGTAGTTTTCTATTGACGTGGGAGCCAGTGAAGTTTTAATTTAAGAGCCGTGTGCTTGCATGCTTTCTAATTAAAAGCTCACCAGGGAGAGGACTCCAGGCAGTAGTGCGCCCTGCCGGTGCTGTGTGGTGTTGTTACCGTCCATCAACCGGTTCAGACTGGACTGATGGCAATATTAACAACGTGCCTTATGAACAGGAGCTCTCACTTCCACCCAACCCCCATCGTTAGTTGGCCCACTCCAGCCCCCAACTTTTAGTGTGACCAGGTAGAAGTATCAGACGAGTTAATAAAGAAGAACTTCAACTGGAATTTAAACTACATTCGTTTTCATTGTTTAACTTTTTATGCCTCATGTGTGATTCCCGGCCCGGAAATAACACAGGTGATCTGTTTCCAGTTTGAGCATGTGATCGCGCGCGTCGACGTTTCCTCGTTGACATTTAAAATTAATTTAAACACTAAATTCTTTTAGTATTAGTATCTTTCAGTATATAAATAGGCAAGCTTTAGACCCATAGGGCCACCAGCGCAACATCCCTGCGTGCTGCTGAGCGCTCCAGGCGCGCAAGAGGAAGCAGCGTTCTTCCTCCCGTCTCTGCGTTCAAGCTGCTGCTGGACCAGCAAGAACAGCTTTGAACCGGTTTTCTCGCCGGCTACAAAGCAGTATGAAACGGATGCACAATGCGCATTGTTGATGCAGAGTGCTCTGCTGACACACAGACGTCGCAGGATCCCGTCCAGAAAGAGCAGAGCCTACATAAGAGGCTTTATTTGCTAACAGAAATACCGTAAAGAGGGATTTTTAAAGGGAAACCATCCTCCATGGAAAGTTCCTGTAGAGCGCGCAGCTGTGCCGAATCCTGCTGCTGTTTTTGTAGATGCTGAGGTGAGTGTCGCATGTTTTTAACGAAATAACCAGTTTAATGTGTCCGTATCTGTGCTGAAGTTAAAGGATGTAATATTAAGGTAACATTTACGAAGTGTCATTTGTAAGCACAGAATATATAATTTTTTTCCTCCGTCTCTCTCTCTCTCCTTTCCTCTCCTCTCTCTCTCTCTCATCACAACCTGATTAGAATCTAGTAAATGTCTTCAGGATTATTTTCTGACATTTTATTGAAAAATTAGCTAATTTACTGTCAAAATCCAGCAAAGCAGCTGTGTAAACAAAGAAATTTAAGACGCCTCTCAGACTCCCCCAAACAAGAAACCTCACTACAAACAAAGTGTGACTGGGGGGGAGGAGGGGGTTAAAGCTGCCGCAGTGATGTATAAAGTTGCCCTGCTCTATGAATTATTTATCGTGGAGGTCTGAAAACTTAGGTCAGCATACAAGAGGAGACTTTCCCTAGTGTCTTTTAAGATTGAGAGCTGAATCATGAAGAGGCAGGTTAAAGGTGCAGGAGGGGCACAGACAGAGCTTTTTCTTTTCCTGACTTTCTCCTCCTCTAAGGTGTGGTTATAGAGACAGCAACAAAAGGAACTGTTGGCAATGGGTGAGTTGCAGTCAGTCAGAGTTAAGGACCTCACACAGGTGAACTGCCTGTTCTCCCAGGCTGGTCGCTGCAGCAGCCTGACTTCATCAAGGCTTTGCGTATGTATAGGATGTAGAAGCCAGTGTAATTATGCTGCCATAGGCTATAATTAGAAAGAGCTCCAGTTGTCTTCTTGTTGCTGTGAAACTCACAAGTGCAGTGTTCTTCTGTTTTGTCTTTCCAGTTTACAGGAGCACTTCCTCTGTCGAAGCTGTAGCAGATCCCAGAGTGCAGCTGTAACATCAGCACCATGGCTCAGTCTACAAAAGTCCTGGATGGAGGCTGGGGATGGGCGATCGTGGTGGCCTCCTTTATGGCCCAGCTCTTGGCCTATGGATCACCCCAGTCTGTGGGCGTCCTGTACCCTGAGTGGCTGCATGCCTTCCAGGAGGGCAAAGGCATGACAGCCTGGGTGGGCTCTCTGGTGGCTGGAGTAGGACTAATAGCCAGTGAGTAGACATGGGTTGAATTTAATTCACTTTTTCTATTTAGAGCTTGATTGTTGAGAAGTGCACATTATGTAATTTTATTGCCATTATTATGTTTTGGCACTTAACGTCACCATGGGCAACATATCTACTAACATGACTTATTGAAGAGCAGATACTTTATCTATTTAGTGTTCAAAGTAGGGCACTAAACCTTCACCTTTATACCTGCCTCCATAAGATTTCCGTCTCATCCATCACAATAAATGATGCCACTGATAACAGAGCAGTCACAGTCACTTTTATCAAGTTTGGCTTACATCAAAAGAGGAAATGACATCTGTATCCGACTGATGTGCTGACCACAGCTACAAGTGTTACAGAGTTCTCCTTATTGTAATGATTCAGCAGAATGGGTAGAAAAAAACAATGACAAAGATGGGCACTTTGTGGCTCCCTGAGCCGAGTTGCTGTTATTGATTTTCTAGGAGAGCAAAGCAAGTGCAAGTCATTCATGTCATGAATGTCAAAGGATCACTTAGCCCTTAATCTAACCACAGAGGGAGAAAGAAGAGATAAATGGAGGGTCAGATTTGGAGAGAAACATGCCTAACTCTGACAGGGTTTGGGAAGTAAAAATCTTAATACAATCCTGCTTAAAACTAAGCTTTAATAAATAGGAATATGGGACTTATAGTGAGGCAGTAAGGCTGACTTGTAAAATTATAAAAACAAGATTAAATAAGAAAAAGGAAAAAAGCTAAAGAGACTAAATGACCTTCCAGTAATGCCTGAATGTTTTCATAAAAGAAATATCTCCCTGATTTTGTTTAGCAAACAGGAGAAAGGATAGATAGTAGTCTTGGATTACATTTCCATGTAAGACACAGCTACCCAAGCCTGGTTTCATGCTGTGTCCCTCCCCTCAAAGAGGGTGAGGTGAAAAATCATGACTGGACAGATCTGGCCGGGGGTCTGGCCAAGTCCTGGACACGTGTCCCAGCTGTCAGACAGCTGCAGCACTGCAGTTTCTGCTGCACTACAGCCGGGTCTTCCCCGTTTCTTTGATGGAAGGAAACTGTAAATGTCGCATGAGGGATGAGTCAAGCTACCTCAGGATATGGGAGTAATCAGCAGGCACAGAAAGAACCTACTGGGGTTTATTGCTCTGAGTCTATACATCATGTGCTTCTAGTGTTGAAATGGAAAAAGCTCATAAATATAGTCTGCTGTGTTTGATACTTTCACACATGGTAGACATGTAGATTCTTTTTCTTTTGTGTGATTTAAGTGAAATGAAAAACAACTTTTGAAGATTTAAACAATGAATCTTATTGTATGCAGGAAACAAAAAATAAGTCAACAACCTGACACTAGGCCTGTCAGGATTCTTGAGTGATGTGATAGCAGCTCTGACAGGTTGCCTGTTTGAACCTAATGTGTTGTGGCAGGGTCATGGTCAGACACAGCTGCGCTCTGCAAGATTGGGTTCTTTTTTCTTAGAACCTCTCTTATTCAAAATAACACATCACTATGCCTGACTTTCTCTTTTGTTTTCCTCTTCTTCCCTGTAAGGTCCTGTCTGCAGTGCCTGTGTGGACAACTTTGGGGCTCGTCCTGTGACCATCTTCAGTGGAGTGATGGTGGCAGGCGGCCTGATGCTCAGTGCCTTTGCTCCAAATGTCCAGTTCCTCATCTTCTCCTATGGGATCGTGGTTGGTAAGCAGACACTTAAAAGACCACCACTTCAGTGTAATTTACTCTAGCTGTACATATGACTTCATAGCTGAGACTCAGCTGTCAGACGACCCTCAGGTAAAGGCTTAGCTCTCGTAAATGAGAGGAAAAAAGTGTTTGATGTCACTCTGGTCATGGGTGTTAACTAAGCTTCTTATCCTTCTAACATATGAGAATCTCATGACACATTATATAATCATTTATAACAAGCAGGGGGGCACTTCAAGTCCAACTATTATGCAATAACAACAAAGGCTGACAATATCCTAAATAAAGTTAATGAATACCACTGCTACTGAACAGATATGTACAATCACAACAGGACAAGATATACGTCTGAGCGTTGTGTAATTTGTTCGACATTGTTGTTTGTATATATGCAGTGTTTTAGCCCGATTTCCATGTGACCCTTTATTGCCTCTGCACACTAACCAGTGTGCCGGTGTGGGCCTAAGCACCACCTGTTATTGCATATAAAGTGACAGCCAAGCTGAGCTTAATCCTGGTGAACTCCCTCACAGTCAGCAGTGCCTCTGCGCAGGCAGCACTGGAGAGGGGAAGCCATGCATATTTGAAGACAGTCATTTATTTTTAGAGTTGCCCTTAGATGATGGCTGCTGCTGTACATGCACGTGCAGCTTGTTTACTCATCATATGCTACTTTTGCACAAGAAACCTCATGCACTGTGACCTCAGAACTTTAAGGGAGAATGTAAACAAATCTTTCTAGTGATTTCCTAAGTATAGCCATTATACTGCCCATTTAACATCACATGACTTGGATTTTTTTCTATCAGAAAAAACAGCTATAACACATTTAAAAGATGTACTCTAGATTTAATCTGCAATCTTTTTTTATTTTTAGAACTGGTGAGCAGTGATCCTTTCCCCCAAGCTGATATAAATTCTCTTTTTGTCTGTCCTTGTCCTCTCTCCCACCAACAGGCCTGGGTTGTGGTCTTGTCTACGCAGCCACGTTGACCATCACCTGTCAATATTTTGACAAGAGACGCGGCCTTGCCCTCGGCATTGTCACCACAGGTACTGCCGTCCCCCTCTGAGCCTCCCCTGAGCTCACTGGGTGCACACCAGTTCTCCATGCTCACTTCTTTCATGTTTGAGCTGCTGGAAGCCTTGGGATGCTGAGGTAAACATCTGTAGAGTAGCAGAGGCAGAGTGGGCTCATAAGTAGGGACAGGGGCTGGTGACCAGGTCTGGCCAAGAGTCAGAACTTCAATGGTAACGTACTGGGAAGATTGCTAGGATGCTATGGGACTGTATGAGACTTTAATTATGCCTAGTGATTATCACTTTAGATCTACTGAGCTGTATCAGTGCTAAATCTCATTTGCTGATCTAGTTTTAGAATAGGTTCACTTCATAATTCATCAGTACATTGTGAAATCACTGCTCCAACTACAATCAGTGATTAGAGGGGAAGTCAAGTAAGAAATTTCAAGAAAAGAGGGTAGTAAAATAGTGTTATCCTCTAGTAAATAAAGTTATTCAAGTCACTCAGAAGTCTCATTTGGCACCCTCTAGTGTCAGTTTTGAAGAAGTGTGACCTTGGAACACAAGCTTGAGTATCACATAGACTACAAATGAGGCCCAATCCATCAGAAGAATTAGAAATTACCACACTCAAATAGAAAAGACTATAGAAGATACTGGCTTTGATAAGTCTGTCATTTTCTTACACTAACACTGAATTTCTGTTTTCCTCTGCCCTCACAGGAACAAGCGTTGGAGCCTTCATCTACGCCACCGCTCAGAATGAGCTGATCGTGTTGTACGGCCTAGACGGCTGCCTGCTGATCATCGGAGCTGTAGCGCTAAACCTCACAGCCTGTGCTGGCTTCATGAGGCCCCTGAACATGCCTGGGTACTACCTCAAGCAGAAGGCCGCACTGGAACGTAACACAGAGGAGCAACTCTTCGAGAAGCCTCCTTTGGATGACCTGAAAATCTCAACGGGATCCAAAACAACCACTCCAGAGAAAACTCTAATGATGAAAGAGTTGCTCATCACCATCGATTCAAAGGACATCCAGACAGAAAAGAAGAAAGGCAGCCTTATTGCTAGGTTGGCCATCATGAAGGTCATCAAAAAAAAACAGCAGGCTTACTCCAAGTACATGCACTCCATGTATGAAATCCTGCAGGACCAAGCCATGGTGGCCTTCTGCATCGCTGTCTTCCTGTTCAGCTTGGGAGCGTTCCCTCCTGTACTCTTTATAGAGGATGTGGCACAAAGTCAGGGACTCATTGAAGAAGTTAGTGTCATTCCTCTGGTATCAATAGGGGCCATTGCAACTTGTGTGGGTAAACTAGTGCTGGGCATCATGGTGGACATCAGGTGGATCAACAGCATCTATCTGTACGCCTTCACTATGTATGCAGGGGGTGTGTCACTTCTCCTCATCCCTATTACCAAGACTTACTTGGGACTGCAGATTCTGTCTGTTGTCATGGGTTTCTTCTCTGGAAACTGGTCTCTCACCTCGTATATCACTACAAAGATCGTTGGCTTGGACAGACTGACACAAGCCCACGGCATCCTCATGTTTTTTGGGGGATTTGGGATCATGCTTGGACCCCCTGTTGTAGGTAAGTAGTCTTCTTTGCAGCACTGGCAATTATCTGTTAGATTGAAAATGTACAGATTTACTTTAACAGGAGATAAATCCTGTTATAAGGTCAGGGTTTCAGACCATTTCAGAAATCATGATGTTAAATCAGGCAAGCAGGCAGGGCCAGGCCAGGGGCATGTCATCTTCAATAAAAAGCAGCCTGGTATTATTAAACTGACTGCTGTTATCTTTCAGGAAACCTTGCAGACTGCACTCACAGTGTCTGTTTTTCTCATCACTTTCCAGGGTGGTTCTTTGACTTCACACAATCATATGACTTGGCGTTCTACTTCAGTGGGAGCTGTGTGTTACTCGGAGCATGCATTCTCACTCTGCTCACCCTTCCCTGCTGGAACAGGAAGCACTCTGAGAACAACAGACCAGATGTCCTCTACACCAGCAACTGTGACAAAGTTGCCTCTGTAGCTTGATTTTGAGTATGCACCATAAGGACTCCAATCTCATCCCTATTGCCTCGCAGCTGCTGAGAAACTGTACCTACACCACCTTAGGAGGAGTTTTGTTCCTTTGACTATAAAGGGTCTCCCCCTTATTTCTGCTGCCAGGTTCTAATATACCAAAACATTTGCCAGAGGTTTTGAAATACAGGCCTTTCCTCTGTAATTTGCCTGCATTTCTCAGGTTCCACTGCAGATCTTTTCAAAAGTTTGATATGATGCCTGTGTTTTTTTAATTATTGCCTCATTTTACGAGGTCAACTGATCAATACTGTTCGACTCCCCAGTTCTACATTACATTTTTAGAAATACCTGTTTTCACCTCACTGTAGCGCTGAAAGATACATGGTGCCGTTATTAAGACTGGGAAGAGACAAAGAAATGTCAGGTGTTTATGTAACACATTGACAGTATTTCAAATCACTGTACAAATGCACAAAAATCTCCCAGGAACCTTACTAGAACCGAATACAGGGATAGAATAAAGAGGGAGCCTTTTTTGATAAATGTAATTTTAGTAAGACATTTTTATTTTAAATTTTGGATTGAAAATGTATCTTAATGAAACCACTATGTATCTTACCAAAGCATCAACGATAGCCAATGCCTGTCATCACACATGCCTGTTGGAACAATACAAAGCCTTGCTTTATAGATAATTTTTGTTTTCAAGTGCATTGACTCAGTTTCTACTTTTTTAGAAATGGTTTGAGTTTCACATACCTCTTATTCTGGATCGCACAAAGACTTTAATTACAAATGTCATGCTAATTCAAAACCATGTAAAAACACTTAAGAGGTCCTACTGTATTTCCAACCTTGAAAGCATGTTGATTCTCTTTGTGGCATGATAATCATGACCTCTGGTATTCATTTTGACCAGGCCGGTCCTTTTCTATCATGATGTGTGTGTGCATATTTGTTTGTTTGTATGTTGTGTGTGTAGGTGTCTGCACACGCATGTTTGCATACGTGCACAGGTTTGTATGTGTGCATTGTTTGATAAACTTTTGTATTAGCCCTAGTTTGTTAAGTCCTATGTGCTTGTGACTTTTATATTCACAAAACCAGCCATAGAGCTGTTAAGAACTGTCTTGTTTATGTTGATTATTGTGGTCATAATTGTAACGAACATCGCAATAGGCAATTAGAATCACTTGAATGTTGAATAGACCACAACAAATGTATTTTTAAAGTTCCAGTTTCAGGTGTGAAGGCAGTCATTGCTGGATCATGGCTTTTTGTGTTTGTAGAGGCTATTTTACAAGGTGCAGATGAAGTACAAATAGTACTGACCTAGAAGTGACAGTATGTTTGGCTGTCACCTGTTAGCCACTGTTATTTTTTATGCCAGTATTATAATATTTAAATGTGTTTTCTGTTCTTTTATTTTATTTAAAAAGTGCCAATAAAATATATTGGGATGAATGGTAATGAGAGTCAAGATTTTTAAAATACCTTTATGATGGACTTTGTATCCCCAGGATTTCAGGAGTAGTACTCATTCCAGGACAGATTTTGTACTAAACTTTAGACCACCTTCATCCATGATAATTCCCGCAGTGCTGATACTCAGTACAATATCTTGATCTTAGGTGTGACATTACTTTTATACAACAGCTAACCATATTATTAAAGAAAGAAAGTAAAACCCCTCCAATTCCAAGTTATTTTGCTCCACCAGTTGAGTGAGCCACATTGTAATAACTCCCAGTGATGTGCTCTATATCTGCACTTATGGAATGTCCAATCAGCATACTCGACTGAGACAAACTACTTTACAACTAAACATAACCTACCATTGAGTAGAAATGTAAAGCTTGCTGCGCAGCCTTTGAGGGGGACATGAGACAAACTACTCCAAAGGAAAAAAGAACATACGTACCTGTGCAGGTCTGCCCATAGAATTGGCTGGGCCCCTGAAAAACCCAGAGAATGGGCCCTCCCCAGTTGTGAATTATTGATAGTATCAGTGCATATGTGTTGGATCAGTGGCATTGGTGCTAGCATCCTGGCAAACAGGTGCTTTATTTTGGATATGAAAAGTGTGTGAACCTGTTACTGGGTTCCGGTGTTAAAATTATGTATTTGTGCTACTTTTTGACCCCTCCACAAATTTTCTGCCCATTTTTGCCACTACTTTTTGCCACTTTTATCCCATTTTGCCATTGTCACACCCATTATTACCAGTTTTAATCACTATTTGTTACTGTTATTGCAACTTCAAACCCATTTTTGCCATTTCCCATCCATTTTCCACTTTTTGATACTTTTTACTCAGTTTTGCTGTTTGTCACCATTTCTTGACACCCATTAACCCATTTTTGCCACTTTCAGCCCATTAACACTACTGTTTTGCCACTTCTTTTTGGCATGTTTATCCAATTTTATGCCACATTACGCCACTTTCAACTGATTTTTGCCATTATCCATCCATTTTCTCAACTTGTTTTCATCACTTTAAACCCATTTTTGTTGTATTCCACCCTTTCTTGCCACATTTAACCCATTTGCCTCTGTAAAGCCATATATGTTGCTTGTTTGCCACTTTACACCAAATTTTGCCTCTTCTTTTGGTAATAATTATCCCTCTTTTTTGCCATTTTTCCCCCTCAATGCCCATTGTGCCACTTTTAACCAATTTTTGCAGTTTTCCATCCATTTACCCAACTTCTTTTTATCATTTTAAACCCCTTTTTTGCTGTTTTTGTTCATTCTCGCCACTAATAACCCATCTTACAATTTCTTTTTGGCACTTCAACCTCATTTTTGCCCATTCAACCAACTTTTTACCACTTAATGCCCCATTATTAAACCCTTTTTACCGCTGTCCTTTCCAAATGAAACCCGCTTTACAATTTTCCAACCGTTTTCCCACTTTTTTCCACTTTTAACCCAATATTGCCACTTATTGCCCATAAATGCGAATGTTTTGCCTCTTTTTTCACCACTTCTTTTTGTCCCTTTTATTCAATATACTGTCCTTAACCAATTTTTGATACTTTTTACCTATTTTTTGCAACTATTAACCTATTTTTGCCGCTATTCACCTTTTTCCTACTTTATGGCCGCCTTTTACCTGTTTTCAACTTCAAATCTTAACCCATTTTGCCATTTATTGCCCTCTTTTTACAGTTATGTCATTATTTTCCATTGAAGTATTCTCAGTTTCTTTTACTCTATTTTCATTGTTTTTTTTTTTTTGTTTGTTTGTTTTTCTTTTTCTTTTTTTTAAACTTTGATAAGAGTGGTTATTATTGTGGTAATATTACCCCCCAGCTCTCCCCTTTATCCACCGTTATGAACGTCGTTGTACCTGTGAACCGTTTCCACACCGTATGGATAAAATTACCTACATTTCTTCAACGTCCCTACGCTCGATCTTTTCTGCCTCCCATTCACATCACTATGGTTACATGTTTGTCACGTGACTAGCAACATAAACAAATTTCCTGGGAGCTAACATAACGGTGGGACGAAGCTAACCTTCCTCCATTTTTAAGAGCTAAGTTTTTTCTCCCTTCTTACGCCTACGCTGAAATGCGGAGACGATGGCTGTTTTCTTCTTTTCTTGTGCAGGGCTCAAAGATAGTTTCTGAGAGCGAAGCGCCCTAAGGAAGAACGAAATACACGTCTAAACGTTAAAATGGAGAGCTGCCTCGGTCCGCTACACTGAAACATGGGAGCAAGCGCCTCAATATCACTCTGTGTAAGTGAAACTGTGAGTAGCACTCCTAGACTGAAAGAAGCTAGGCTGCTAGCTTTTACCATCCATAGCGTTTCAGTCTTACCAACTCTGTTTCTAGCTACTTTGTGTTGCTAGGGTAGAATATCTGTTGAAGGGGGGCTCTATCACAGTTTCAGCAACAAGTCCTTACAGAGACACTTTGTAACGCATGCTGTCGCTTTAAACTGTACATTAGGTCCTGGACGTTAAGTTTCATATACCTGAATAAGTCTACAGTTTAGTGCTTCTTCAAAAGAATATTCATCATCAGGTCTAAGTATACTTAAAAAAATATGGACTAGACCATTTTAGCATGAACATTAAACTATGCTGACACACGCAGCCACAGTAGAGGAGTAATTGAGGTGACTGACCCACTCCTCTACATGACCTCTGACCATGCAGAGTGACCCATCTTCAGTGCGAATCCTGAGGCCCAGCGCTAAGGTCAGCCCAGCTGCTCCTACCCTGGTTACAGAACCTGAATCCTCTGCCAGGTGTGTTTTTGGAGTTGCCTTGGAAACGCTGAAAGAGGATGGGCAGATGGTCTGTGGAATACCTCTTGTGTTAAGAGACATGGTGGAGTTCCTTGATAAGCATGGTGAGTTAGGCATATCTTTCCTATTATTTTGGTCTCCTCTACCTCCCTTATTCATTTGCTGTCTTTCTTGATGTTAGTTTTGATATACTTCATTTGCATTTGCACTGACTTAATTACCTTGTGTCTCTATAACAGGCATGCATCACAGAGGTCTGTTTCGTCTGTGTGGCTCTGCAGTGCGGACAAGGCAGATGAGGCACCGGTGGGACCAGGGAGAGAGGGTGGACCTTGAGCAGGAGAAGGATGTCCCCACTGTGGCTTCCCTCCTCAAACTCTTCTTTAGGGAGTTACCAACCCCCATAGTACCAGAACCACAGCGCAAAGAGCTGATTCAGACACTCACAGGTACTAGGAAATTATTTGAGGAAAAAGCTTAAAAATCAAATTCATTATAATTGTTGGCAGAATTAAATGAATGCTGTTATCAAAGAGATTTCTTGAGATTTAAGCTTTTCAAGGCACCTCTTTACCCTACTCAGTATATCAGGATAACTATGTGCCCTATTTAGAAGCTAAAGTAAAAACTTTCAAGTGCTGAGACAGGAGATTGACAGACTTATGAAAGTGTCACTGAAGGCCTGATGTTGGCAGGTGTCTGCCAGACTGAAGTGCACCTCAGCAAGAGTCAGCCTTGCATTTCAGTGACACGTAGAGTGTGCATGTCCTCAAGCATTTCTAATCTATGAACCCGAGGACTGTGAGGTTAATTGCTAAAAGTGCCAATTCAGGACAGCAGTGCATTTTGTTCAGTTGCAAACTTAAATCAAAACTAGTGATTGAAACTAATTTTTTCAAGTAATGTTTGGTGTTTTTCTTTCTTTTTAGGTTGTTCAGATAAGGAAGATATGAACCAGCCTCTGAGGGAAAATCTTAACCACCTCCCAGATGACAACTTTATTGTTTTATCTTACCTTATCCACTTTCTGTCCAGGGTGGCCGCTCACAGCAAATCAAACCACATGCCTGTGGAAAATCTGGCAACCATCTTTGGGCCTTGTTTGTTTCAGTAAGTCATTTAAATGCTTCATTTTAATTGCTAGACCAGTTGAAGAGGTTCTTTCATAGTATAAACTTAAATGACTGTATGTCTAGGCCAAGAGAGTGTGACTGTTTTGCTGTATATACATCAAAAATGTTGATGTTCGCTGCTAGTTTTAGGGACAGATGAAATTTTTGTAAAGATTTAGTCAACATCATTCAAGCAAATCGGTCAAAAATGTCATGCGATAACATTTGTTAATACATGTTATGAATTTGCACTATTCAAATATAAACTGATTGATTGAAATCAGGGAACACACTAACTTCAAAATAACGTGAATGAAGTTTTTATGCTTTTGCCATGACGGATTTATTCATAGGAACATTTATGAGAGCAGCATAGAAATTGTAACATCAGTTTATCAGCCATTTAGATACCCCCATATCCCATTTCTCCCATGCTGTATCATTACGGAAGGGTGGTGTTACGTTTGTCACCAAAGACATGGGTGTGGAATGTGGACAGATAATAGTTGCAGTATATGACAGAGGTCATCAGAATTTTTTCGATTGCTTCTCCCTTCCTGTTTACTGAACTCTTCCATTACTATAAACAAACTGTTTCCCTAAGGAGACACAATTACAACTACACTTGTGTTGTGTCAGCCCCTCTGAGGTTTTAAAGGACCCATTAAATTCAGTCAGCAGTCTTATTGCAGTCTCATCCCTTAATGATGATATGTTAATGAAATGTGCTTTTACTCATGCATACAAATATTGAAATGTTTCTTATAAAACGCTAGGGAATGTAGAGTCAGTATGTGGAAATGGAGTTAGGTCGGGGTAAAATTTTGCAAGGGGTTGAATTCTGTTTGAGTTCCAGTGAGCTCATATTGAAAGAACAATAGAGAAAATAAGAATGATGCATGTGTTTGAATGAAAAAGATTCAATAGTGACAGATACATTCAGCAAAGAAAGAAAAAGTCCAGCTACACAAACTTACTATGTAACACAAAATGATCTACTTAAGACTAAAAGTGCATTTTAAGAGCAGAGTTTTGTTGTGTTTTTCAAAGATTTTTTTTATCGCTTTTATCGTAGGTTGCAGGAGAAAAGATAGCAAAGGAAGGTAATAATCTGCTGCATACTGAAAATGACTTTTACTGTGACTTTAAAAAGCGAATGAACAACACTCTTTGCTTGTAGCTTCCTAAGGTTTGTCTTATTGTATATTTGTTAAGATAACATATTTGTTAAGATTGTTAATGAAGGCCTTGTGAGTTTCTTGCTTGCTTTGTCAAGAAAGTTGCATACAATACTGTGCCTTCATATTTTGCACTTTCATTTAGCTCTTAATTATGCATATATTGGATCGTTACATTGTCACATTAAGGTAAATAAATCATAAATGCAGACTTAATACATTATTTTTAAGTTTATTTTTGGGCATTTTGTGCCTTTATTGGATAGAGGAGGAGAGTGGATTGAGTCAGAAACGGGGAAGAGAGCGGGAAGAAACATGCAACAAAGGGCCACAGGCCGAATTCAAACCTGGGCCACCCCTGACATGGGTGGCGCCTGAAACCACTAAGCCATCTGCACGCCCAATGCATTATTTTTAAGGTATTAACATCTGAAGAGACAAAGATCCAGGCCTGATTTAAACCTGTATCTCTTTCTAATATTTATATCATCTTATGAACAAATATTCCCTCATAAGGACTTAATAAATCAACTCTTACTACAAAGAAACCAAGATTCATATATATTGCTGTCTATTTAAGGATGAATGACTTTTAGTCTTGGCAAACATTGAAGCACATGGTCATGTCATGCAGCATGTTGGACAGCTTCTTTGGCAGCTCACTGCTCATCCATATTTGTTATCTGAGCCTCATCTAAACAGCCTGTTGCCCTTGTATGTGTCTGTTATGTAACAAGATGGACAGCCTGCTCGTCTCCACTTCTCCTGTCATTCCATTTGACCTGCCGTCCATGTAAACATGCATCTATTTATACTCAAAGTTTTTACATTCTCTTCTTTGGATGTATGTTGTTTTCAGCTTTACCTTGAGTGTATAAGTCAGATTAGATCTAAAGATAACTAGAATGGATGATGTTAAAAACAGTATGGCATTTAAAAAAAATAGTTGCACCAAGGTAAACATGTGAGGACTGTTTTGGTCTGAGGTGGTGTTAACATCTTCATTGTAAATGTAGTAAACGTATATCTGCAAAACAACAGAGTTAAAAATGAATTTTAAATGCTGGTGAGATTTTTTTCCATGAATAAATGTTTTTCAAGGGTGTTGTAATCAAAACACCTGAAGTAATCTGTCAGCTTCAACTCTGTTCCCCACTGTGAATGATGGTCCACTAGATGGCACCCTCTTCCATTGTCTCTTTCAACTCCTTTTGAAAACACAGAGCATGTGACTCGTGTTACTGTTATCCTGTCTCTTCTCTATGCAGTGTTCCTATGGGACCCAGGATGCTGGAGGATCAGAGTGTGTGTAACTCTCTGTTGCTTCATCTTCTGAGACATCAGGAGGTTCTCCTTCCCGTCCCAGGCAAAGACACAGTAGCCTTCTCAGTCGCATCCCCCTCACCTCCTCCTCCAACTCTGTCTGCTCTCGCACATTTTGAGGTGATCACTAATTTCTCTCAATCCCATCCCTGAAATGTCAACATATATGTATATTATATTTGTGTAAATACTTGGAATATTGCCTGCCAGTTTTTCATATGCAGTAGCAGCCTGTCTTCACCAAGACTGATACTGCTTCAACAGTGGGTTTTGCATGAAAAAGGATGCTAAGTCTTGATGAACTCTATTTTGTGGAGTTTCAGTCAGCTCTATTAAACATGTAGCACACACTGTTGATACTGCTAGCCACAGCTAGTAAGCTCATCGACTTATAACGGGTCAGTTGAGACCTAAACTTAATGACCTTTAATCCCCATTAACTTCAACTTTCTCAACTGGAGATTTTTTCACTCATAAGCCACATTATTTGGGGTTACCATTGTTTATAGTAATATATTGCTGATCATGGTGTTAAAATCACCATTGATGAATCCATACCATTCACAACTACTTACTCACTTGCTTTATCTTGATTGATTTGAACATGAAACTGTTTTGAATTGCCTCATAAAAAAATCACAATCGAACTGCAGATATTATTTTGTGTCCACAGTAATGTGAATTTCACTTTCACTGTTCTTGATAGGTGCGACCCAGCAGCTGCCAATCAGAGTCAAGCAGTGTGAAGGAGCTGGAAGAGGCAACCACCTCAGTCTCGGTGACCAATGCTTTTAACCAAACACTTGGACTTCAATCTCAACTGAACAGGTACTCAACTGCAGCAGATTGATAATCGTAATTGGTTGAATAAAATTCTATTAACAGTGCAGCTGTTTGAAAGTGTTTCTCCTTGTTGTAATCACAGATAAACAATCAGCAAGCAGTCATGTTGTGTAATTACACACACAAACCTCTCCCTTTAAACAGTGCATGTTATCCTGGGGGAATAATTAGGCCATGACCCTGTTCCCTGTAGCGCTTCACTCTCTACTCTGCATCATTTAGACAGTTGTCAGGTTAACTGCTGTATGATAGTAAGCTGAGACGTCATTCACAGGAAATTAAGGCCATCTCTGGAAGTCTTTTGTTCATGGAAGTCACAAAGATGTCAAACTGTGTCACATAGTTTTATACTAACCAGACAGTCCCACTTCTGCTCTGTAAGCTTTTTTTGCGTGAAACTTTTCATCAGCTCTATTGGAAAGGAACAATCAAATCAAAGTAAATCTAATCTGATCTAATCATTGTGAGTGTTATTGTGATCTCAGGCAAGCTTTTACATTTCCAGGGTCTGATGTTAAGGTTTTTTCCTACTTGCCCTTCAGGGCAAGTGCTTCCTAAATCTACTTGCCCCATCTAAATTCCTACTTGTCCTGTCTAGGAGGTACTTTTTCTGGCTGTCAAGTGCATACATTTTGCTCACAACATTCTTACAACTAAAATCTAGTGCCTGTCAACTGTTTAAAGCAATACACAACACTTCTTTCTTAAGAAAACTGTATTTATTAGCTGTGTTAGCCCACTGAAAATTGTATTTAACTTTGTACAAATCAGTGCAATGTGAAAGCTGCACCAGGTTGTTTTCCGAAGAAATTCAAACTCAGGAATTTCATATTTACAATACTAATAAGGTAATAATACAAACTCAGAATTTTTTTGTTCATAACTGATGAAACCAACTATTCTAAGAGGAAAATGAGATAGCAAAACACTGACTAGAGAAGTGGTGGGGTCTACTACATATGCATCAAGTATAAAATGGTGCTTTTCTTCTGTTTTTATTTGGTTTATTCATCATGAAACTGAAGAAATTTTGCTGACACTTGAAAATCAACCAATTAAGATTTTTCTTGTTTGATTAAAAATGTCTTCCCCAAAACTACATATTGCCCCTTTAAAGTTCTATTCATAATTCCATCCTGTAACTGTAACAGTTACACCAGTGGTACTCAGCCTTATTCTCCCAAAGAACCACATTGTCTAAAAAATACTTTAGCGAGAGCCACAATACAAACCTGGAATGTAAGTTGATAATAGATCAGTTAATCTGTAGTTTAAATAAAATGAAACAGTGGATTGGTGGATAATTATGAGGTTAAATGGTATACAAATGTCTGTATAGAGTCAGAAGAACCAATTTGTCACTGATAATGAGCATATATTTATTTTATTTATCACTGACATCAGGCTAAAACCTTGGATCTCAATTTTTCATGATTTAATTTGCTTTTATAAATTTTGTTTATATCATTTTTATAAATTATAAATCTTTCATTCACTGAAAAGTGGTCATTTTGGAGATACCAGTCTTTGGCCCAACACCAGCATTATGAAAGTTTTGTTAGATATGAGAATGGGCTGAGTTTGAACTCTGAGATGCTTTTCAAAGAAAATGATGAATTATGGTTGGCTATTTGGGTATTTATATCTCACATTGGGGCATTTACTGGAGTTCTGTGGCTTTATTAACATAAAAGAGATACTTTCTAATTTTTTCCACTCATTATTAATTCTTTAGTTAAAGGGGGAGGGGCCTCATATCGGTCTTTGCCCTGGGCCTCCACATGACTAAAACCAGCCCTGCCTTACACCTGCAGCTCTTCAGACACATCGTTTCACCCTGCCTCATTTTGGAGCTTTGGCTTTATATTTCTGCTCCTTTGACAATATTTATGATCATTAGTGCATTCAAGATTAAAGAAAACACCCACGTTTGGACAAATGTCACTAGATATGACGTCATCTCCATGTGTGATCCGTCTTAGTTATGGTCATTGATGACGTGCATCAGCAAAAGATATGGGTGTGAGAGAGCATCAGCAGGATGTGGCTGGAAAAAAAGTTAAAACAAGGAAATGGGAAGCTTCAGATTAAACAAGGCAGCACACCTCAATGAATGAGCAAACTGAAGAGACGCACCACCAGCGGACTTCCTCTGCTCTCTTCTCTTACACACACTCCTCCATCGAGTGCACCCGACGGTAATA